>NW_027189851.1:0-79711 GCF_040958095.1 Procambarus clarkii | reverse complement strand
AGGGGGGTTAGGCAAAATGTGACCCATAGATGCTCTCAGTAATTGGCATATTTCGGTATAAAAAGTCTAATTATAAACTGCGAATACGTGCAGAGAGCCAAAATTTTGCTCCAAAATATGACTCAAACGTCGAAATTTGGGATGTTTTGGATATTTTTAAAACTGCATGGAGGGGTTGGGTCAAAATGTGATCCATCGCCGCTTTCAGTAATTTGCATATTTTCGGTATAAAAAGCCGTAATTTTAAACTGCAAATACGAGCATAAACACTGAATTTGGCTCCAAAATATGGCTCAAGGGTCGAATTTGGGATTTTTGTTAAATTTTGAAAACTGCAGAAAGGATTATGCAAAATGTGACCCATCGCCGCTCTCAGTAATTGGCATATTTTCGGTGTAGAAAGTCGTAATTTCAAACTGCAAATACGTGCAAAGAGCCAGAATTTGGCTCCAAAATATGGCTCAAGGGTCGAATTTGGGATGCTTTTGATATTTTGAAAACTGCAAGGAGGGTTTTGGAAAAATGTGATCCATCGCTGTTTTCAGTATTTGGCATATTTTCGGTATAAAATGTCGTAATTTCAAACTACGAATACGTGCAGGGAGCCAGAATTTGATTTCAAATTTTCGCTCAGGCGTCGAATTTGGAACGTTTGGGATTTTTTGAAAACTGCAATGATAGTTTGGGCAAAATTGTGATCCATCGCCGCTTTCAGTAATTGACATATTTTCGTTATAAAAATTCGTAATTTTAAAATGCGAATACGCGCAGTGAGCCAGAATTTGGCTACAAAATATGTCTCAAGGGTCGAATTTGAGATGTTTGGGATATTCTGAAAACTGCAGGTGGCGGAGGGGGGGAGTTTGGGCAAAATGTGACTAATCGCTGCTTTCAGTATTTGGCATATTTTCGGTATAAGAACTCGTAAATTCAAACTGCGAATACTTGCAGAGAGCCAGAATTTGGCTCCAAAATATGGCTCAAGGGTCGAAATTGGGATGTTTATGACATTTTGAAAACTGCAGGGGGGTTTGGGCAAAATGTGACCCATCGCCGCTCACATTAATTGGCATATTTTCGGTATAAAAAGTGGTAGTTTCAAACTGCGAATACGTACAGAGAGCCAGAATTTTTGTCCAAAATATGGCTCAAGCGTCGAATTTGAGATTTTTTGGATATTTTAAAAACTGCAGGATGGGTTTGGGCAAAATGTGACCCATCGCTGCTCTCAGTAATTGGCATATTTTCGGTATAAAATTCTTTATTTCAAACTGCGAATACGTGCAGAGAGAGAGAATTTGGCTCCAAAATATGGCTGAAGCGTCGAATTTGGGTTGTTTGTTATACCATGAAAACTGCATGGGGGGGGGGGCAAAATGTGACCCATCGCCGCTTTCAGTATTTGGCATATGTTCGGTATAAAAAGTCGTAATTTCAAACTGCGAATACGTGCTGAGAGCCAGAAATTGGCTCCAAAATATAGCTCAAGCGTCGAATTTGGAATGTTTCGGATATTTTCAAAACTGCACGGTGGGTTTGGGGAAAATTTTGCAAATTTGCAAATTTGCCGATGATACGAAAATCGGTAGGGAAATTAATTCGGAGGAGGACTCACTATCACTTCAAGTTGATCTAGATAGGGTTTTGAAATGGTCAAAGGATTGGCAGATGCAGTTTAATGCTGATAAATGTAAAGTTCTGAGGTTAGGTAATGATGATAGAGTTACAAGATACGAGCTAGATGGTGTTGTGATTGCGAAGTCGGATTGCGAAAGGGATCTGGGAGTTATGATTAGTAAGAATTTAAAACAAAAGGATCAATGCATAAATGTTCGTAATAAGGCAAATCGGACACTTGGATTTATTAATCGCAGCGTTAGTAACAAGACACCTGGTGTGGTTCTCAAGCTATATCTTGCTCTAGTTAGGCCCCATTTAGATTATGCAGTTCAGTTTTGGTCGCCATATTATAGAATGGATATAAATTCACTTGAACGTGTCCAGCGTAGGATGACTAAGTTAATTCCCCAAATTAGAAATCTTTCATATGAAGAAAGATTAACAAAGCTTAAGTTGCATTCACTGGAAAGGCGAAGAGTTAGGGGTGACATGATAGAGGTTTACAAGTGGATGAATGGACATAACCGGGGGGATATTAATAGGGTATTAAAAGTATCAACACAGGACAGAACACGAAACAATGGATATAAATTGGATAAGTTTAGATTTAGGAAAGACTTGGGTAAATACTGGTTCAGTAACAGGGTTGTTGATTTGTGGAACCAATTGCCGCGTAACATTGTGGAGGTGGGGTCCCTCGATTGTTTCAAGCACGGGTTGGACAAGTATATGAGTGGGATTGGGTGGTTATAGAATAGGAGCTGCCTCGTATGGGCCAATAGGCCTTCTGCAGTTACCTTTGTTCTTATGTTCTTATGTTCTTAAAGATCAATGCCTGAATGTTCGTAATAAGGCAAATAGGACACTAGGGTTTATTAATCGAAGCGTAATTAACAAGACACCTGGTGTGGTTCCTCAGCTATATCTTGCTCTGGTTAGGCCCCATTTAGATTATACAGTTGAGTTTTGGTCGCCATACTATAGAATGGATATAAATTCACTTGAACGTGTCCAGCATAGAATGACTAAGTTAATTCCCCAAATTAGAAATCTTTCATATGAAGAAAGATTAACAAAGCTTAACTTGCATCACTGGAAAGGCGAAGAGTTAGGTGTGACATGATAGAGGTTTACAAGTGAGTGAATGGACAAAACAAAGGGGATATTAATAGGGTATTAAAAGTATCAACACAAGACAGAACACGAAACAATGGTTATAAATTGGATAACTTTAGATTTAGGAAAGACTTGGGTAAATACTGGTTCAGTAACAGGGTTGTTGATTTGTGAAACCAATTGCCGCGTAACATTGTGGAGGTGGGGTCCCTCGATTGTTTCAAGCGCGGGTTGGACATGTATATGAGTGGGATTGGGTGGTTATAAATAGGAGCTGCCTCGTATGGGCCAACAGGCCTTCTGCAGTTGCCTTTGTTCTTATGTTCCTTATGTTCTTATGTAAAATGTGACCCATCGCCGCTCACAGTAATTGGAATATTTTCTTTATAAAGTTCGTAATTTCAAACTGCGAATACATGCACAGAGCCAGAATTTGGCTCCAAAATATGGCTCACGCGTCGAATTTGGGATGTTTGACATACTATAAAAACTGCAGGGGGGGGGGGGGAAGCGAAATGTGACCCATCGCTGCTCTCAGTAATTGGCATATTTTCGGTAAAAAGTTCGTAATTTCAAACTGCGAATACGTGCACAGAGTCAGAAATTGGCTCCAAAATACGGCTCAAGCGTTGAATTTGGGATGTTTGGGATATTTTGAAAACTGAAGGGAGGGTTTGAGCAAAATGTGAGCCATCGCCGCTTTCAGTAATTGGCATATTTTCGGTATAAAAAGACGTAATTTCAAACAGCGAATACGTGCAGAGAGCCAGAATTTGGCTCCAAACTATGGCTCAAGCGTTGAATTTGGGATGTTTGGGATATTTTCAAAACTGCAGGTTGGGTGTGGGCAAAATGTGACCCATCGTAGCTCTCAGTAATTGGCATATTTTCGATATAAAAAGCCGTAATTTAAAACTGCGAATACGTGCAGAGAGCGAGAATTTGACTCCAAAATATAGCTCAAGCGTCTAATTTGGGATGTTTACGATACTTTGAAAACTGCAGGGAGGGTTTGGGCATAATTTGACCCATCGCCGCTCTCAGTAATTGGCATATTTTCGGTATAAAAAGTCGTAATTTCAAACTGCGAATACGTGCAGAGAGCCAGAATTTTGCCCCAAAATATGGCTCAAGCGTCTAATTTGGGATGTTTGGGATATAAGAACATAAGAACAAAGGTAACTGCAGAAGGCCTATTGGCCCATACGAGGCAGCTCCTATTCTATAACCACCCAATCCCACTCATAAGAACATAAGAACATAAGAACAAAGGTAACTGCAGAAGGCCTATTGGCCCATACGAGGCAGCTCCTATTCTATAACCACCCAATCCCACTCATATACTTGTCCAACCCGTGCTTGAAACAATCGAGGGACCCCACCTCCACAATGTTACGCGGCAATTGGTTCCACAAATCAACAACCCTGTTACTGAACCAGTATTTACCCAAGTCTTTCCTAAATCTAAACTTATCCAATTTATATCCATTGTTTCGTGTTCTGTCCTGTGTTGATACTTTTAATACCCTATTAATATCCCCCCGGTTATGTCCATTCATCCACTTGTAAACCTCTATCATGTCACCCCTAACTCTTCGCCTTTCCAGTGAATGCAACTTAAGCTTTGTTAATCTTTCTTCATATGAAAGATTTCTAATTTGGGGAATTAACTTAGTCATCCTACGCTGGACACGTTCAAGTGAATTTATATCCATTCTATAATATGGCGACCAAAACTGAACTGCATAATCTAAATGGGGCCTAACTAGAGCAAGATATAGCTTGAGAACCACACCAGGTGTCTTGTTACTAACGCTGCGATTAATAAATCCAAGTGTCCGATTTGCCTTATTACGAACATTTATGCATTGATCCTTTTGTTTTAAATTCTTACTAATCATAACTCCCAGATCCCTTTCGCAATCCGACTTCGCAATCACAACACCATCTAGCTCGTATCTTGTAACTCTATCATCATTACCTAACCTCAGAACTTTACATTTATCAGCATTAAACTGCATCTGCCAATCCTCGCTCCCTGTTTCGATGTCATTAATTTGCGTTGCTAAGATAGTGGTAAGGGTTGCGATGTTGTGTACCTTGGCTTTGGCAGGGCTTTTGATGCGGTGCCACATGAGAGGCTGATTAGGGGGATGGAGTCTCATGGTATTGGGGGTGCTATGTTGGGCTGGATTGGGGCGTGGCTGTACCGGGGGAAGCGGAGAGTTGGTGTAGGTGGAGTCGGGTCGGAGTGGGAGAGTGTTGTGGGTGGAGTGCCTCGGGGCTCTGTCCTGGGACCTCTGTTGTTTGTAATATATATGGGTGATTTGGATTCAGGTTTGAGTAGCGGCATTTGCAAGTTTGCCGATGGTGCGGGGATCGGTGGGGAGGTTGGTTCGGAGGAGGACTCGCTATCACTTCGGGTTGATCTGGGTAGGGTTTTGAAGTGGTCAAGGGATTGGCAGATGCAGTTTGGTGCTGATGGGTGTGAGGTTCTGAGGTTGGGTAATGATGATGGTTGCAGGATACGAGCTAGATGGTGTTGTGATTGCGAAGTCGGATTGCGAAAGGGATCTGGGAGTTATGATTAGTAAGAATTTAAAACAAAAGGATCAATGCATAAATGTTCGTAATAAGGCAAATCGGACACTTGGATTTATTAATCGCAGCGTTAGTAACAAGACACCTGGTGTGGTTCTCAAGCTATATCTTGCTCTAGTTAGGCCCCATTTAGATTATGCAGTTCAGTTTTGGTCGCCATATTATAGAATGGATATAAATTCACTTGAACGTGTCCAGCGTAGGATGACTAAGTTAATTCCCCAAATTAGAAATCTTTCATATGAAGAAAGATTAACAAAGCTTAAGTTGCATTCACTGGAAAGGCGAAGAGTTAGGGGTGACATGATAGAGGTTTACAAGTGGATGAATGGACATAACCGGGGGGATATTAATAGGGTATTAAAAGTATCAACACAGGACAGAACACGAAACAATGGGTATAAATTGGATAAGTTTAGATTTAGGAAAGACTTGGGTAAATACTGGTTCAGTAACAGGGTTGTTGATTTGTGGAACCAATTGCCGCGTAACATTGTGGAGGTGGGGTCCCTCGATTGTTTCAAGCACGGGTTGGACAAGTATATGAGTGGGATTGGGGGGTTATAGAATAGGAGCTGCCTCGTATGGGCCAATAGGCCTTCTGCAGTTGCCTTTGTTCTTATGTTCTTCTTAATCCTTTGACCATTTCAAAACCCTATCTAGATCAACTTGAAGTGATAGTGAGTCCTCCTCCGAATTAATTTCCCTACCGATTTTCGTATCATCGGCAAATTTGCTACTCAAACCTGAATCTAAATCATTTATATATATTATAAACAACAGAGGTCCCAGGACAGAGCCTTGAGGCACTCCACTTACAACATTTTCCCACTCTGACTTGATTCCATTTATACTAACTCTCTGTTTCCTTTGGTATAGCCATGCCCTAATCCAGCTTAATACAGCACCCCCAGTACCATGAGACTCTATTTTTTTAATCAGTCTTTCATGTGGCACTGTATCAAAAGCTTTGCTAAAGTCAAGGTATACAACATCGCAATCCTTACCACTATCAACTGCCTCAACAATGCTAGAATAAAAAGATAACAAATTTGTTAAACATGAACGGCCATTTATAAAACCATGTTGCGACTCAATTATTAATTTATGTTTTTCAAGATGAAGACGAATTTTATTTGCTATTATAGATTCGAGTAACTTTCCCACAATAGACGTTAGGCTAATTGGTCGATAGTTAGACGCAAGTGATCTATCTCCTTTCTTAAAAACTGGTATCACATTAGCAACTTTCCAAAACTCTGGCACTCTGCCTGACTCTATTGATTTATTAAATATGGTTGACAGTGGGTCACAAAGCTCCTCTTTGCATTCTTTAAGCACCCTAGCAAACACTTCATCCGGCCCTGGGGATTTGTTTGGTTTGAGTTTTACTATTTGTTTAAGAACATCCTCCCTGGTAACTGCTAAACTCGTCAACCTGTCCTCGTCCCCACCCACATAGACTTGTTCGGCTGAAGGCATATTGTTAAGTTCCTCTTTAGTAAATACAGATACAAAATATTTATTAAAAATACTACTCATCTCTTCATCACTATCTGTTATTTGACCTGTCTCAGTTTTTAATGGACCTATCCTTTCCCTAGTCTTAGTACGATATAACTGAAAAAACCCTTTAGGATTTGTCTTTGCTTGCCCTGCTATGCGAACTTCATAGTTTCTTTTTGCTTTCCTTATCTCTTTTTAACATTTCTAACCAGTTGTACGAATTCCTGTTCTAAAGTGACCTCCCCATTTTTAATCCTTTTGTACCAAGCTCTCTTTTTACCTATAAGGTTCTTCAAATTCTTTGTTATCCACTTTGGGTCATTAGTATACGATCTATTCAATTTGTATGGTATACTACGTTCCTGTGCTTTGTTTAGAATATTCTTAAATAAGTTATATATTGAATCCACATCGAAATCCCCATTTAAGTCACCTATCGCTGGGTTCATGTCTCGCTCCAAGACCGGCCCACACCCCATACCCAAGCCTTTCCAATCAATTTGACCCAAAAAATTTCTTAGGCTATTAAAATCAGCTTTTCGAAAATCTGGCACTTTAACAGAATTTTCTCCTACTGGTCTATTCCATTCTATGCTAAATCTGATTTCTTTGTGATCACTGCTCCCTAGCTCACTCCCTATTTCGATGTCATTAATTTGCGTTTCCCTGTTAGTTAACACTAAATCTAAAATATTATTTTCCCGTGTTGGTTCCTTAATGTGTTGCGTAAGAAAGCAATCGTCAATTAATTCTAGAAAATCTTCTGCTTCACTATTCCCTGTTTTGTTCAACCAGTTTATTCCGCTAAAATTAAAGTCACCCATGACATAAATACTGTTAGATCTAGATGCTCTAGATATTTCATCCCATAGATGTTTTGCTTCCATTCTGTCTAAATTTGGTGGCCTATATATTACTCCTATTATAATATTATTAGCTTTTTCGTTTAATTCAATCCAAATAGTTTCTGTGTGTGGCTCTGTTTTGATTCCCTCTTTGAGACTACATTTCAAATTGTCCCTAACATATATGGCTACAATATTTCATATTGGGAAAACCAATATGAAATGGTTTCATATTGCCAATATTATGTTTTCCCAATATTTCATATTGGGAAAACTGCAGTGGATTTTGGGCAAAATGTGACTCATCGCCGTTTTCAGTAATTGGCATATTTTCGGTATAAAAAGACGTAATTTCAAACTGCGAATACGTGCAGAGAGCCTGAATTTGGCTCCAAAATATGGCTCAAGGGTCGAATTTGGGATGTTTGAGATATTTTGAAAACTGCTGGGAGGGTTTGGGCAAAATGTGACCCATCGCCGCTCTCAGTAATTGGCATATTTTCGGTATAAAAAGTCGTAATTTCAAACTAGAGGGGGGGGGGGGCAAAATGTGACCCATCGCCGCTCTCAGTAATTAACATATTTTCGGTATAAAATGTCGTAATTTCAAACTGCGAACACGTGCAGAGAGCCAAAATTTGGCTCCAAAATATGGCTAAAGCGTCGAATTTGGGATGTTTAGGATATTTTAAAAACAACAGGGAGGGTTTAGGCAAAATGAAAAACATAAATTAATAATTGAGTCGCAACATGGTTTTATAAATGGCCGTTCATGTTTAACAAATTTGTTATCTTTTTATTCTAGCATTGTTGAGGCAGTTGATAGTGGTAAGGATTGCGATGTTGTATACCTTGACTTTAGCAAAGCTTTTGATACAGTGCCACATGAAAGACTGATTAAAAAAATAGAGTCTCATGGTATTGGGGACGCTATATTAAGCTGGATTAGGGCATGGCTATACCAAAGGAAACAGAGAGTTAGTATAAATGGAATCAAGTCAGAGTGGGAAAATGTTGTAAGTGGAGTGCCTCAAGGCTCTGTCCTGGGACCTCTGTTGTTTATAATATATATAAATGATTTAGATTCAGGTTTGAGTAGCAACATTTGCAAATTTGCCGATGATACGAAAATCGGTAGGGAAATTAATTCGGAGGAGGACTCACTATCACTTCAAGTTGATCTAGATAGGGTTTTGAAATGGTCAAAGGATTGGCAGATGCAGTTTAATGCTGATAAATGTAAAGTTCTGAGGTTAGGTAATGATGATAGAGTTACAAGATACGAGCTAGATGGTGTAAGAACATAAGAACATAAGAACAAAGGTAACTGCAGAAGGCCTATTGGCCCATACGAGGCAGCTCCTATTCTATAACCACCCAATCCCACTCATATACTTGTCCAACCCGTGCTTGAAACAATCGAGGGACCCCACCTCCACAATGTTACGCGGCAATTGGTTCCACAAATCAACAACCCTGTTACTGAACCAGTATTTACCCAAGTCTTTCCTAAATCTAAACTTATCCAATTTATATCCATTGTTTCGTGTTCTGTCCTGTGTTGATACTTTTAATACCCTATTAATATCCCCCCGGTTATGTCCATTCATCCACTTGTAAACCTCTATCATGTCACCCCTAACTCTTCGCCTTTCCAGTGAATGCAACTTAAGCTTTGTTAATCTTTCTTCATATGAAAGATTTCTAATTTGGGGAATTAACTTAGTCATCCTACGCTGGACACGTTCAAGTGAATTTATATCCATTCTATAATATGGCGACCAAAACTGAACTGCATAATCTAAATGGGGCCTAACTAGAGCAAGATATAGCTTGAGAACCACACCAGGTGTCTTGTTACTAACGCTGCGATTAATGAATCCAAGTGTCCGATTTGCCTTATTACGAACATTTATGCATTGATCCTTTTGTTTTAAATTCTTACTAATCATAACTCCCAGATCCCTTTCGCAATCCGACTTCGCAATCACAACACCATCTAGCTCGTATCTTGTAACTCTATCATCATTACCTAACCTCAGAACTTTACATTTATCAGCATTAAACTGCATCTGCCAATCCTTTGACCATTTCAAAACCCTATCTAGATCAACTTGAAGTGATAGTGAGTCCTCCTCCGAATTAATTTCCCTACCGATTTTCGTATCATCGGCAAATTTGCAAATGTTGCTACTCAAACCTGAATCTAAATCATTTATATATATTATAAACAACAGAGGTCCCAGGACAGAGCCTTGAGGCACTCCACTTACAACATTTTCCCACTCTGACTTGATTCCATTTATACTAACTCTCTGTTTCCTTTGGTATAGCCATGCCCTAATCCAGCTTAATATAGCACCCCCAATACCATGAGACTCTATCTTTTTAATCAGTCTTTCATGTGGCACTGTATCAAAAGCTTTGCTAAAGTCAAGGTATACAACATCGCAATCCTTACCACTATCAACTGCCTCAACAATGCTAGAATAAAAAGATAACAAATTTGTTAAACATGAACGGCCATTTATAAAACCATGTTGCGACTCAATTATTAATTTAGGTTTTGGCCAAAATGTGACCCATCTCTTCTCTCAGTATTTGGCATATTTTCGGTATAAAAAGTCGAAATTTCAAACTGCAAATACGTGCAGAGATCCAGAATTTGGCTCCAAAATATAGCTCAAGGGTCGAATTTGGGATGTTTGGAATATTTTGAGAACTACAGGGTTGTTTGGGCAAAATGTGACCCATCGCCGCTCTCAGTAATTGGCATATGTTCGGTATAAAAAGTCGTAATTTCAAACTGCAAACACGTGCCGAGAGCCAGAATTTGGCTCAAAAATATTGGTCATGCTTCGAATTTGGGATTGTTTGAATATTTTGAAAACTGCAGGAGGGGGGGGGGAAGGTTTGGGCAAAAGGTGTCCCATCGCAGCTCTCAGTAATTAACATATTTTCGGTATAAAAAGTCGTAATTTCAATCTGCGAATACGTGCAGAAAGCCAGAATTTGGCTCCAAATCATGGTAAAAGCTTCAAATTTGGGATGTTTATGATATTTTGAAAACTGCAGGGGATTTTGAGCAAAACGTGACCCATCGCTACCTTCAGTAATTTGCATATTTTCGGTATAAAAAGGCATAAATTCAAACTGCAAATTCGTGAAAAGAGCCAAAATTTGGCTCCAAAATATGGCTCACTTGTCGCACTTGGAATGTTTGGGATTTTTTGAAAACTGCAGGGGGCGGTGGCAAAAAGAAACCCATCGCAGCTCTCAGTAATTAGCATATTTTCAGTATAAAAAGTCGTAATATCAAATAGCGAATACCTGCAGAGAGCCAGAATTTGGTTTCAAAATATGGCTCAATCGTCGAATTTGGGATGTTTGGGATATTTTAAAAACTGCATTGGGTTTGGGCAAAATGTAACCCATCGTCGCTCTTAGTAATTGGCATATTTTCTGTATAAAAAGTCATAATTTCAAACTGCGAACACGTGCCGAAAG
This sequence comes from Procambarus clarkii, assembly GCF_040958095.1. Classification (NCBI taxonomy): domain Eukaryota; kingdom Metazoa; phylum Arthropoda; class Malacostraca; order Decapoda; family Cambaridae; genus Procambarus; species Procambarus clarkii. Next base: position 68,516 of record NW_027189851.1, on the reverse strand, counting down.
CCAGAATTTGGCTCCAAAACATGGCTCAAGCTTCGAATTTGGGATAGTTAGAATATTTTGAAAACTGCAGGGGGGGTTCGGGCAAAATGTGAACCATCACCGCTCTCATTAATTGGCATATTTTCGGTATAAAAATTCGTAATTTCAAACTGCGAATACACAGAGAGCCAGAATTTGGCTCCAAAATATGGACCTAGCGTCGAATTTGGGATGTTTGGGATATTGTCAAAACTGCAGGGAGGGTTTGGGCAAAATGAGATCCATCGCAGCTCTCAGAAATTTGCATATTTGCGGTAATAAAAGGCGCAATTTCAAACGGCGAATACGTGCAGAGAGCCAGAATTTGGCTCCAAGATATGGCTCAAGTGTCGAATTTGGGATGTTTCGGATATTTTCAAAACTGCGGGGTGGGTTTGGGCAAAATGTGACTCATCGCCGCTATCAGTAATTGGCATATTTTCTGTACAAAAAGTCGTAATTCCAAACTTCGATTACGTGCAGAGAGCCAGAATTTGGCTCCAAAATATGGTTAAAGCGACAAATTTGGAATGTTTCTAATATTTTGAAAACTGCAGGGGGGTTTTGGCAAAATGTGACTCATCGCCGCTCCCAGTAATTGGCATGTATTCTGTATAAAACGTCGTAACTTCAAACTACGAATAAGTGCAGAGAGCGAGAATTTGGGTCCAAAATATTGTTCAAGCGTCGAATTTGGGATGTTTGGGATATTTTGAAATCTGCAGGGGTGTTTGGGCAAAATGTGACCCATCGCCGCTCTCAGTAATTGCCATATTTTCGGTATAAAAAGTCGTAATTTCAAACTGCAAATACGTGCAGAGTGCCAGAAATTTGGCTGCAAAATGTGGCTGAAGCGTCGAAATTGGGATGTTCAGGATATTTTCTAAACTGCAAGGTGGGTTTGGGCAAACTGTGACCCATCGTCGCTCTCAGTAATTGGCATATTTTCGGAGTAAAATTCGTAATTTCAAACTGCGAATACGTGCAGGGAGCCAGAATTTGACTCCAAATTTTGGCTCAAGCGTCGAATTTGGGACGTTTGGGATTTTTTGAAAAGTGCAGGGATGGTTTGGGCAAAATTGTGATCCATCGCCGCTTTCAGTAATTGACATATTTTCGTTATAAAAATTGGTAATTTCAAAATGCGAATATGCGCAGTGAACCAGAATTTGGCTGCAAAATATGGCTCAAGGATCGAATTTGGGATCTTAGGGATATTCTGAAAACTGCAGGTGGGGGGGGGGGGTTGGGCAAAATGTGACTAATCGCCGCTTTCAGTATATGGCATATTTTCGGTATAAGAAGTCGTAATTTCAAACTGCGAATACTTGCAGAGAGCCAGAATTTGGCTCCAAAATATGGCTCAAGGGTCGAAATTGGGATGTTTAGGACAACTTGAAAACTGCAAGGGGGATTGGGCAAAATGTGACCCATCGCCGCTCACAGTAATTGGCATATTTCGGTATAAAATTCCTAATTTCAAACTGCGAATACGTGCAGAGAGCGAGAATTTGGCTCCAAAATATGGCTCAAGCGTCGAATTTGCGATGTTTGGTATACCATGAAAACTGCAGGGGGAGGGGGGCAAAATGTGACCCATCGCTGCTCTTAAAATTTTCATATTTTCGGTATAAAAAGTCGTAATTTCGAAAGGCGAATACGTATAGAGAGCCAGATTTTGGCTCCAAAATATGGCTCAAGCGTCAAATTTGGGATGTTTGGGATGCTACGAAAACTGCAGGAAGGATTTGGGCAAAATGTGATCCATTGCAGCTTTCAGTATTTCGCATATTTTCGGTATAAATTTCGTAATTTCAAACTGCGAATACGTGCAGAGAGATAGAATTTGGCTCCAAAATATGGCTCAAGTGTCGAATTTGGGATGTTTGGGATATTTTGAAAAATGCAGGGGGGGGCAAAATGTGACCCATCGCCGCTCTCAGTAATTGGCATATTTTCAGTGTAGAAAGTCGTAATTTCAAACGGCGAATACGTGCAGAGAGCCAGAATTTACCTCCTACATATGGGTTCAAGCTTCGAATTTTGGATGTTTGGGCTAATTTGAAAACTGCAGGAAGGGTTTGGACAAAATGTGATCAATCGCCGCTTTCTGTAATTCCATTTTTTCCGTATAAAAAGACGTAATTTTAAAGGGCGAATACATGCAGAGAGCCAGAATTTGGCTACAAAATATGGCTCAAAGTTCGAATTTGGGATGTTTGGGATATTTGAAAACTGCATTGAGAGGTTGGGCTAAATGTGATCCATCGCCGCTCTTAGTAATTGGCATATTTTCAGTATAAAAAGACGTAATTTCAAACTGCGAATACGTGCAGAGAGCTAGAATTTGGCTCCCAAAAATGGCTCAAGCGTCAAATTTGGAATGTTTGGGATACTTTGAAAACTGCAAGGAGGGTTTGGGCAAAATGTGATCCTTCGCCGCTTTCAGTAACTGGCATATTTTCGTTAAAAAAAGTCGTAATTTCAAACTGCGAAAACGTGCAGATACCCGACTTTGGCTCCAAAATATGGCTCAAGGGTCGAATTTGGGATGTTTGGGATATTTTGAAAACTGTAGAGGGGGTTTGGGCAAAATGTGACCCATCGCCGTTCTTAGTAATTTTCATATTTTCGGTATAAAATGTCTTAATTTCAAACTGCAAATACGTGCAGAGAGAGACAATTTGGCTCTAAAAAATGGCTCGAGCGACCAATTTGGGATGTTTGGTATATTTTGAAAACTGCAAAGGGGTTTGGGCAAAATTGACCCATTGCTGCTCTCAGAAATTTGCATTTTTTCGTTATAAATTTCGTAATTTCAAATAGCGATATCTTGCAGAGAGCCGGAATTTGCCTCCAAAATATGGCTCATGCATCGAATTTGGGACGTATGGGATATTTTGAAAACTGCAGTTAGGGTTGGGCAAAATGTGATCCATCGCCGCTTTCAATAAGTGGCATATTTTCGGTATAAAAAGTCGTAATTTCAAACTGCGAATACGTGCAGGGAGCCAAAATTTGGCTAAAAAATATGGCACAAGCTTCGAATTTGGGATGCTTGGAATATTTTGAAAACTGCAGGGAGTGTTTGGGCAAAATATGACCCATCGCTGCTCTCAGTAATTGGCATATACTCGGTATAAAAATTCGTAATTTTAAACTGCGAATACGTGCAGAGAGCCAGAATTTGGCTCCAAAATATGGCTCAACCTTTGAATTTTGGACGTTTAGGTTTGTTTTCAAAACTACAGGGAGGGTTTGGGCAAAATGTGACCCTTCGCTGCTTTCAGTAATTGACATTTTTACCTAAAAAAAAGTCGTAATTTTATACAGCGAATACATGCAGAGAGCCAGAATTTGGCACCAAAATATGGCTCTAGGGTCGAATTTGGGATTTTTTGGATATTTTGTAAACTGCAGGGGGGGGGTTAGGCAAAATGTGACCCATAGATGCTCTCAGTAATTGGCATATTTCGGTATAAAAAGTCTAATTATAAACTGCGAATACGTGCAGAGAGCCAGAATTTGGCTCCAAAATATGGCTCAAACGTCGAATTTTGGGATGTTTTGGATATTTTTAAAACTGCATGGAGGGGTTGGGTCAAAATGTGATCCATCGACGCTTTCAGTAATTTGCATATTTTCGGTAAAAAAGCCGTAATTTTAAACTGCGAATACGAGCATAAACACAGAATTTGGCTCCAAAATATGGCTCAAGGGTCGAATTTGGGATTTTTGTTAAATTTTGAAAACTGCAGAGAGGATTATGCAAAATGTGACCCATCGCCGCTCTCAGTAATTGGCATATTTTCGGTGAAGAAAGTCGTAATTTCAAACTGCAAATACGTGCAGAGAGCCAGAATTTGGCTCCAAAATATGGCTCAAGGATCGAATTTGGGATTCTTTTGATATTTTGAAAACTGCAAGGAGGGTTTTGGAAAAATGTGATCCATCGCCGTTTTCAGTATTTGGCATATTTTCGGTATAAAATGTCGTAATTTCAAACTGCGAATACGTGCAGGGAGCCAGAATTTGATTTCAAATTTTGGCTCAGGCGTCGAATTTGGCACGTTTGGGATTTTTTGAAAACTGCAGGGATGGTTTGGGCAAAATTGTGATCCATCGCCGCTTTCAATAATTGACATATTTTCGTTATAAAAAATCGTAATTTTAACATGCGAATACGCGCAGTGAGCCAGAATTTGGCTACAAAATATGTCTCAAGGGTCGAATTTGAGATGTTTGGGATATTCTGAAAACTGCAGGTGGCGAGGGGGGGGGGAGTTTGTGCAAAATGTGACTATCGCTGCTTTCAGTATTTGGCATATTTTCGGTATAAGAACTCGTAATTTCAAACTGCGAATACTTGCAGAGAGCCAGAATTTGGCTCCAAAATATGGCTCAAGGGTCGAAATTGGGATGTTTATGACATTTTGAAAACTGCAGGAGGGTTTGGGCAAAATGTGACCCATCGCCGCTCACATTAATTGGCATATTTTCGGTATAAAAAGTGGTAGTTTCAAACTGCGAATACGTACAGAGAGCCAGAATTTTTGTCCAAAATATGGCTCAAGCGTCGAATTTGAGATTTTTTGGATATTTTAAAAACTGCAGGATGGGTTTGGCAAAATGTGACCCATCGCTGCTTTCAGTAATTGGCATATTTTCGGTATAAATTTTTTTATTTCAAACTGCGAATACGTGCAGAGAGCGAGAATTTGGCTCCAAAATATGGCTGAAGCGTCGAATTTGGGTTGTTTGGTATACCATGAAAACTGCATGGGGGGGGGGGGCAAAATGTCACCCATCGCCGCTTTCAGTATTTGGCATATGTTCGGTATAAAAAGTCGTAATTTCAAACTGCGAATACGTGCTGAGAGCCAGAATTTGGCTCTAAAATATAGATCAAGCGTCGAATTTGGAATGTTTCGGATATTTTCAAAACTGCACGGTGGGTTTGGGGAAAATGTGACCCATCGCCGCTCACAGTAATTGGAATATTTTCTTTATAAAGTTCGTAATTTCAAACTGCGAATACATGCACAGAGCCAGAATTTGGCTCCAAAATATGGCTCACGCGTCGAATTTGGGATGTTTGACATACTATAAAAACTGCAGGGGGGGGGGGGAAATGTGACCCATCGTTGCTCTCAGTAATTGGCATATTTTCGGTAAAAAGTTCGTAATTTCAAACTGCGAATACGTGCACAGAGTCAGAAATTGGCTCCAAAATACGGCTCAAGCGTTGAATTTGGGATGTTTGGGATATTTTGAAAACTGAAGGGAGGGTTTGAGCAAAATGTGAGCCATCGCCGCTTTCAGTAATTGGCATATTTTCGGTATAAAAAGACGTAATTTCAAACAGCGAATACGTGCAGAGAGCCAGAATTTGGCTCCAAACTATGGCTCAAGCGTTGAATTTGGGATGTTTGGGATATTTTCAAAACTGCAGGTTGGGTGTGGGCAAAATGTGACCCATCGTAGCTCTCAGTAATTGGCATATTTTCGATATAAAAAGCCGTAATTTAAAACTGCGAATACGTGCAGAGAGCGAGAATTTGACTCCAAAATATAGCTCAAGCGTCTAATTTGGGATGTTTGCGATACTTTGAAAACTGCAGGGAGGGTTTTGGACATAATTTGACCCATCGCCGCTCTCATTAATTGGCATATTTTCGGTATAAAAAGTCGTAATTTCAAACTGCGAATACGTGCAGAGAGCCAGAATTTTGCCCCAAAATATGGCTCAAGCGTCTAATTTGGGATGTTTGGGATATAAGAACATAAGAACATAAGAACAAAGGTAACTGCAGAAGGCCTATTGGCCCATACGAGGCAGCTCCTATTCTATAACCACCCAATCCCACTCATATACTTGTCCAACCCGCGCTTGAAAATATCGAGGGACACCACCTCCACCACGTTACGCGGCAATTGGTTACACAAATCAACAACCCTGTTACTGAACCAGTATTTACCCAAGCCTTTCCTAAATCTAAACTTATCCAATTTATACCCATTGTTTCGTGTTCTGTCTTGTGTTGATATTTTAATACCCTATTAATATCCCCCCTGTTATGTCCATTCATCCACTTGTAAACCTCTATCATGTCACCCCTAACTCTTCGCCTTTCCAGTGAATGCAACTTAAGTTTTGTTAATCTTTCTTCATATGAAAGATTTCTAATTTGGGGAATTAACTTAGTAATCCTACGTTGGACACGTTCAAGTGAATTTATATCCATTCTATAATACGGCGACCAAAACTGAACTGCATAATCTAAATGGGGCCTAACCAGAGCAAGATATAGCTTAAGAACCACACCAGGTGTCTTGTTACTATTGCTTCGATTAATAAATCCCAGTGTCCTATTCGCCTTATTACGAACATTCATGCATTGATCCTTTTGTTTTAAATTCTTACTAATCATAACTCCCAGATCCCTTTCGCAATCCGACTTCGCAATCTCAACACCATCTAGCTCGTATCTTGTAACTCTATCATCATTACCTAGCCTCAGAACTTTACATTTATCAGCATTAAACTGCATTTGCCAATCATTTGACCATTTCAAAACCCTATCTAGATCAACTTGAAGTGATAGTGAGTCCTCCTCGGAATTAATTTCCCTACCGATTTTCGTATCATCGGCAAATTTGCAAATGTTGCTACTCAAACCTGAATCTAAATCATTTATATATATTATAAACAACAGAGGTCCCAGGACAGAGCCCTGAGGTACTCCACTAACAACATTATCCCACTCTGACTTAACCCCATTTATACTAACTCTGTTTCCTTTGGAATAGCCATGCCCTAATCCAAGTTAATATAGCTCCCCCAATACCATGAGCTTCTATTTTTTTAATTAGTCTTTCATGTGGCACTGTATCAAAAGCTTTGCTAAAGTCAAGGTACACAACATCACAATATGTTGGTACACAACAAGGTACACAACATCAAAAGGTACACAAATCATATTGGGAAAACTGCAGTGGATTTTGGGCAAAATGTGACTCATCGCCGTTTTCAGTAATTGGCATTTTTTTGGTATAAAAAGACGTAATTTCAAACTGCGAATACGTGCAGAGAGCCTGAATTTGGCTCCAAAATATGGCTCAAGGGTCGAATTTGGGATGTTTGGGATATTTTAAAAACTGCTGGGAGGGTTTGGGCAAAATGTGACCCATCGCCGCTCTCAGTAATTGGCATATTTTCGGTATAAAAAGTCGTAATTTCAAACTGGGGGGGAGGGGTTTGGGCAAAATATGACCCATCGCCGCTCTCAGTAATTTACATATTTTCGGTATAAAATGTCGTAATTTCAAACTGCGAACACGTGCAGAGAGCCAAAATTTGGCTCCAAAATATGGCTAAAGCGTCGACTTTGGGATGTTTAGGATATTTTAAAAACAACAGGGAGGGTTTAGGCAAAATGTGATCCATCGCCGCTTTAAGTAATAGGCATTTTTTCGGAATAAAAAGACGTAATTTCAAACTGCGAATACGTGCAGAGAGCCAGAATTTGGCTTCAAAATATTGCTCACGTGTCGAACTTGGAATGTTGGGGATATTTTGAAAACTGATGGGGGTGATTGGGCAAAAAGGAACCCATCGCAGCTCTCAGTAATTAGCATATTTTCTGTATAAAAAGTCGCATTTTCAAATTGCGAACACGTGCCGAGAGCTAGAATTTGGCTCCAAAATATGGCTCAAGCGTCAAATTTGGGATGTTTGGGAGGTTTTGGGCAAAATGTGACCCATCTCTTCTCTCAGTATTTGGCATATTTTCGGTATAAAAAGTCGAAATTTCAAACTGCAAATACGTGCAGAGAGCCAGAATTTGGCTCCAAAATATAGCTCAAGGGTCGAATTTGGGATGTTTGGAATATTTTGAGAACTACAGGGTTGTTTGGGCAAAATGTGACCCATCGCTGCTCTCAGTAATTGGCATATTTTCGGTATAAAAAGTCGTAATTTCAAACTGCAAACACGTGCCGAGAGCCAGAATTTGGCTCAAAAATATTGGTCAAGCTTCGAATTTGGGATTGTTTGAATATTTTGAAAACTGCAGGAGGGGGGGGGGAAGGTTTGGGCAAAAGGTGTCCCATCGCAGCTCTCAGTAATTAACATATTTTCGGTATAAAAAGTCGTAATTTCAATCTGCGAATACATGCAGAAAGCCAGAATTTGGCTCCAAATCATGGTAAAAGCTTCAAATTTGGGATGTTCATGATATTATGAAAACTGCAGGGGATTTTGGGCAAAATGTGACCCATCGCTACCTTCAGTAATTTGCATATTTTCGGTATAAAAAGACATAAATTCAAACTGCAAATACGTGAAAAGAGCCAAAATTTGGCTCCAAAATATGGCTCACTTGTCGAACTTGGAATGTTTGGGATTTTTTGAAAACTGCAGGGGGCGGTGGCAAAAAGAAACCCATCGCAGCTCTCAGTAATTAGCATATTTTCGGTATAAAAAGTCGTAATATCAAATAGCGAATACCTGCAGAGAGCCAGAATCTGGTTTCAAAATATGGCTCAAGCGTCGAATTTGGGATGTTTGGGATATTTTGAAAACTGCATAGGGTTTGGGCAAAATGTAACCCATCGTCGCTCTTAATAATTGGCATATTTTCTGTATATAAAAAGTCGTAATTTCAAACTGCGAACACGTGCCGAAAGTCAGAATTTGGCTCCAAAACATGGCTCAAGCTTCGAATTTAGGATAGTTGGAATATTTTGAAAACTGCAGGGGGGGGTTCGGGCAAAAGGTGACCCATCTCAGCTCTCAGTAATTAATATATTTTCGGTATAAAAAGTCGTAATTTCAAACTGCGAATACATGTAGAAAGCCAGAATTTGGCTCCAACATATGGCTCAAGCTTCGAATTTGGGATGTTTGAGATATTTTGGGAACTGCAGGGGGGGGGGGGTTTGGGCAAAATGTGAACCATCACCGCTCTCATTAATTGGCATATTTTCGGTATAAAAATTCGTAATTTCAAACTGCGAATACACAGAGAGCCAGAATTTGGCTCCAAAATATGGACCTAGCGTCGAATTTGGGATGTTTGGGATATTTTCAAAACTGCAGGGAGGGTTTGGGCAAAATGAGATCCATCGCCGCTCTCAGTAATTGCATATTTTCGGTATAAAAAGTCGTAGTTTTAAACTGCGAATACATGCAGAGAGCCAAAATTTGGCTCCAAAATATGGCTCAAGGGTCGAATTTGGCATGTTTGAGACATTTTGAAAATTGCGGGGGGGTGGGCGTGGGCAAAATTTGATATATCGCTGCTCTCAGTAATTGACATATTATTGGTATAAAAATTCGAAATTTTATATTGCAAATACGTGCAAAGAGCCAAAATATGACTCGTGGGTCGAATTATGGATGTTTAAAATATTTTGAAAACTGCAGGGGGGTTTGGGCAAAATGTGATCCATCGCCGCCTTTAGTAATTGGCATATTTTAGGTATAAAAAGTCGTAAATTCAAACTAGGGGAGGGAGGGGGGGGTTAGGGAAAAAGGAACCCATCGCAGCTCTCAGTAATTAGCATATTTTCTGTATTAAAATTCGTAATTTCAAACTGCGAACACGTGCAGAGAGCCAGAATTTGGTTCCAAAATATGGCTTATGCTTCGAATTTGGGATGTTTGGGATATTTTGGAAACTGCAGGGGGGGGGGCAAAATGTGAACCATCGCTGCATTAGTAATTGTTATATTTTCGGTATAAAAATTCGTATTTTTAAACTGCAAATACGCGCCGAGAGCCAGAATTTGTCTCCAAAATATGATTAAAACGTCGAACTTGGATTGCTTGGGATATTTTGAAAACTACAGGGGGACATTGGGCAAAAAGTGAGCCATCGCCGCGCTCAGTAATTGGCATATTTTCGGTGTAAAAATTCGTAATTTCAAACTGCGAACACGTGCAGAGAGCCAGAATTTGGCTCCAAAATATGGCTTAAGCGTCGAATTTGGGATGTTTGGGATTTTTGAAAACTGAATGGAGGGTTTGGGCAAAATGTGATCCATCGCCGCTTTCAGTAATTGGCTTATTTTCTGTTTAAAAAGACGTAATTTCAAACTGCGAATACGTGCAGAGAGCCAGAATTTGGCGCTTAAATATGGCTCAAGCTTCGAGTTTGATATGTTTGGGATATTTTGAAAACTGCAGGTGGGGTTTGGGCAAAATGAGACCCATCGCTGCTCTCAGTAATTGGCATATTTTCGGTATAAAAAGCCGTAATTTCAAACTGCGAATACGTGCAGAGAGCCAGAATTTGGCTCCAAAATATAGCTCAAGCTTCGAATTTGGGATGGTTGGGATATTTTGAAAACTGCAGGCGGGGTTTGGGCAAAATGTGACCCATCGCAGTACTCAGTAATTAATATATTTTCGGTATAAAAAGTCGTAGTTTAACACTGCGAATACATGCATGGAGCCAGAATTAGGCTCCAAAATATGGCTCACGGGTCAAATTTGGGATGTTTGGGATATTCTGAAAACTGCCGAGGGGGGCGTGGACAAAATTTGACCCATGCTGCACTCAGTAATTGGCAAATTTTTGGTATAGAAGTTCGTAATTTTAAACTGCAAATACGTGCAAAGAGCCAGAATTTGGCTCCAAAATATTGCTCATGGGTCGAATTTGGATGTTTAAGATATTTTGAAAACTGCAGGGGGGTTTGGGCAAAATTTGATGGGTAAAGTGATGTCATATGCCATATTTTGCAAGAGCAAAATATGACTCAAAGGTCAAATATAGGATGTTCGGGATATTTTGAAAACTGCAGGGGGGTTTGGTGAAAATGTGACATATCGCACGAGCAAAATATGGCTCAAAGGTCAAATTTGGGATGTTTGGGATATTTTGTAAACTGCAGGGGGGTTTGGTGAAAATGTGACCCATCGCCGCTCTCAGTAATTGGCATATTTTTCGTATAAAAAGTAGTAATTTCAAACTGCGAACACGTACCGAGAGCCAGAATTTGCTCGAAAATAAGGCTCAAGGGTAGAATTTGGGATGTTTGGGATATTTTGAAAACTATACGGGGGTTTGGGCAAAATGTGACCCATCGCTGCTCTCAGTATTTGGCATATTTTGGGTATAAAAAGTAACTTCAAACTTCTAATACGTGTAGAGAGGCAGAATTTTCTTCCAAAATTTGGCTCAAGGGTCAAATTTGGGATGTTTGGAATATTTTGAAAACTGCAGGGGGGTTTGGTGAAAATGTGACCCATCGCCGCTCTCAGTAATTGGCATATTTTCGCTAAAAAAAAGTCGCAATTTCAAACTGCGAATAAGGTGCAGAGAGCCAGAATTTGGCTCCAAAATATGGCTCAAGCGTCGAATTTCGGATATTTGGGATACTTTGGAAACTGCATGGGATATTTGTTCAAAATGTGTCCCATCGCCGCTCTCAGTAATTAACATATTTTTGGTATAAAAAGTCGTAATTTCAAACTGCGAATACGTGCAGAGAGTCAGAATTTTTCTCTTAAATATGGCTCAAGCATCGACTTTGGGATGTTTGGAATATTTTGAAAACTGCAGGGAGGGTTTGGGCAAAATGTGATCCATCGCTGCATTCAGCAATTGGCATATTGTCGTTATAAAAAGACGTATTTTCAAACTACGAATACATGCAGAGAGCCAGAATTTGACTCCAAAATATAGTTCAAGGGTCGAATTTGAGATGTTTGTTACATTTTGAAATCTGCAGGTGGGGGTTTGGGCAAAATGTGACCCATCGCCGCTCTCAGTAATTGGCATATTTTCGGTATAAAAAGTCGTAATTTCAAACTGCGAATACGTGCAGAGAGCCAGAATTTGGCTCCAAAAAAATGGCTCAAAAGTCGAATTTAGGATGTTTTGGATATTTTGAAAACTGCAGGGGGGTTTTGTGAAAATGTGACCAATCGCCGCACTCAGTAATTGGCATATTTTCGGTATAAAAAATCGTAATTTCAATCTGCGAATACGTGCAGAGAGCCCGAATTTGGCTCCAAAATATAGCTCAAGGGTCGAATTTAAGATGTTTATGATATTTTGAACACTGCAGGGGGGGGGGCAAAATGTGACCCTTCGGCTCTTAGTAATTGGCATTTTCGGTATAAAATATCGTAATTTCAAACTGCGAATACGTGCAGAAAGCCAGAATTTGCTCCAAAATATGGCTAAATCGTCGAATTTGGGATGTTTGGGATGTTTTGAAAACTGCAGGAAGGGTTTGGGCAAAATGTGATCCATCGCCGCTCTCAGTAATTAGCATATTTTTTAATTTCAAACTGCGAATACACGCAGAGAGCCAGAATTTGGCTCTAAAATATGGCTCAAGGGTCGATTTTGGGATATTTTGGATACTTTGAGATTGCAGGGGAGTTTGGGCAAAATGTGACCCATCGCCGCTCTCAGTAATAGGCATATTTTCGGTATAAAAAGTCGTAATTTCAATCTGCGAATACGTGCAGAGCCAGAATTTAACTCCAAAATATGGCTCAAGGGTCGAATTTGGGATGTTTGGGATATTTTTAAAACTGCAGGGAAGGGTTTGGGCAAAATGTGACCCTTTGCCGCTCTCATAATTGGCATATCTTCGGTATAAAAAGTCGTTATTTCCAACTGCGAACACGTACCGAGAGCCAGAACTTGCTCGAAAATAAGGCTCAAGGGTCGAATTTGGGATGTTTGGGATATTTTGAAAACTGCAGGGGGGTTTGGGCAAAATATGACCCATCGCTGCTCTCAGTAATTGGCATATTTTCGGTATAAAAATCGTAATTTCAAACTGCGAATACGTGCAGAGAGCCATAATTTGGCCCCAAAATATGGCTCAAGCTTCGAATTTTGGATGTTTTGGATATTTTGAAAACTGCAAGGGGATTTTTGGGCACAATGTGACCCATCGCAGCTCTCAGTAATTGACATATTTTCGGTATAAAAAGTAACTTCAAACTTCAAATACGTGTAGAGTGCCAGAACTTATCTCCAAAATATGGCTCAAGCGTCGAATTTGGGATGTTTGGGATATTTTGAGAACTGCAGGGAGGGTTTGCGCAAAATGTGATCCATCGCCGCTTTCAGTAATTGGCATAGTGTCGTATAAAAATTCGTAATTTTAAACTGCGAATACGTGCAGAGAGCCAGAATTTGGCTCCAAAAATATGGCTCAAAGTTAGAATTTGGGATGTTTTGGATATTTTGACAACTGCAGAGGGGTTTGGGCAAAATGTGACCCTTTGCCGCTCTCAGTAATTGGCATATTTTTCGTATAAAAAGTTCGTAATTTCAAACTGCGAATACGTGCAGAGCCAGAATTTAACTCCAAAATATGGCTCAAGGGTCGAATCTGAGATATTTGGGATATTTTTAAAACTGCAGGGAAGGGTTTGGGCAAAATGTGACCCTTTGCCGCTCTCAGTAATTGGCATATCTTCGGTATAAAAAGTCGTTATTTCCAACTGCGAACACGTACCGAGAGCCAGAATTTGCTCGAAAATAAGGCTCAAGGGTAGAATTTGGGATGTTTGGGATATTTTGAAAACTACACGGGGGTTTGGGCAAAATGTGACCCATCGCTGCTCTCAGTATTTGGCATATTTTCGGTATAAAAAGTAACTTCAAACTTCTAATACGTGTAGAGAGGCAGAATTTTCTTCCAAAATTTGGCTCAAGGGTCAAATTTGGGATGTTTGGGATATTTTGAAAACTGCAGGGGGGTTTGGTGAAAATGTGACCCATCGCCGCTCTCAGTAATTGGCATATTTTCGATATAAAAGGTCGTAATTTCAAATTGCGAATACATGCAGAGAGCCAGAATTTGGCACCAAAATATGGTTCAAGAGTCGAGTTTTGGATGTTTGGGATATTTTGAGAATTGCTGGGGGTTTAGGCAAATTGTGACCCATCGTCGCTCTCAATAATGGCATATTTTCGGTACAAAAATTCGTAATTTCAATCAGCGAATACGTGCGGAGAGCCAGAATTTGGCTCCAAAATATGGCTCAAGGGTCGAATTTGAGATGTTTATGATATTTTAAACACTGCGGGGGGGGGGGCAAAATGTGACCCTTCGCCGCTATCAGTAATTGGCCTATTTTCGGTATAAAATAACGTAATTTCAAAGTGCAAATACGTGCAGAGAGCCAGAATTTAGCTCCAAAATATGGCTCAAGCGTCGAATTTGGGATGTTTGGGATATTTTGAAAACTGCAGGCAAGTGTTTTGGGCAAAATGTGACCCTTCGCCGCTCTTAGTAATTGGCATATTTTCGGTATAAAAATACGTAACTTGAAATTGAGAATACGTGCAGAGAGTTAGAATTTGACTCCAAAATATGGCTCAAGCTTCCATTTTGGGATGTTTGGGATACTTTTAAATCTGCAGGAGGGTTCGGGCAAAATGTGATCCATCGCCGCTTTCAGTAATTGGCATATTTTGTAATTTCAAACTGCGAATACACGCAGAGAGCCAGAATTTGGCTCTAAAATATGGCTCAAGGTAGATTTTGGGATGTTTTGGATACTTTGAGAAATGCAGGGGGAGTTTGGGCAAAATGTGACCCATCGCCGCTCACAGTAATTGGCATATTTTCGGTATAAAAAGTCGTAATTTCAATTTGCGAATACGTGCAGAGAGCCAGAATTTAACTCCAAAATATGGCTCAAGGGTCGAATTTGGGATGTTTGGGATATTTTTAAAACTGCAGGGAAGGGTTTGGGCAAAATGTGACCCTCTGCCGCTCTCAGTAATTGGCATATCTTAGGTATAAAAAGTCGTTATTTCAAACTGCGAACACGTACCGAGAGCCAGAATTTGCTCGAAAATAAGGCTCAAGGGTCGAATTTAGGATGTTTGGGATATTTTGAAAACTGCAGGGGGTTTGGGCAAAATGTGACCCATCGCTGCTCTCATTAATTGGCATATTTTCGGTATAAAATATCGTAATTTCAAACTGCGAATACGTGCAGAGAGCCAGAATTTGGCCCCAAAATATTGCTCAAGCTTCGAATTTTGGAATTTTTGGATATTTTGAAAACTGCAAGTGGATTTTGGGCAAAATGTGACCCATCGCAGCTCTAAGTAATTGGCATATTTTCGGTATAAAAGTAACTTCAAACTTCAAATACGTGTAGAGAACCAGAACTTTTCTCCAAAATATGGCTCAAACGTCGAATTTGGGATGTTTGGGATATTTTGAGAACTGCAGGGAGGGTTTGGGCAAAATGTGATCCATCGCCGCTTTCAGTAATTGGCATATTGTCGTATAAAAATTCGTAATTTTAAACTGCGAATACGTGCAGAGAGCCAGAATTTGGCTCCAAAAATATGGCTCAAAGGTAGAATTTGGGATGTTTTTGATATTTTGACAACTGCAGAGGGGTTTAGGCAAAATAAGACCCATCGCTGCACACAGTAATTGGCATATTTTCTGTATAAAATCGTCATTTCAAACTGCGAATACGTGCACAGATCCAGAATTTGGTTCCAAAATATGGCTCAAGGGTCAAATTTGGGATGTTTGGGATATTTTGAAAACTGCAGGGGGGGGGGGGGTTTGGTGAAAATTTGACCAATCGACGCTATCAGTAATGGGCATATTTTCGGTATAAAAAGTCGCAATTTCAATCTGCGAATATGTGCAGAGAGCCAGAATTTTGCTAAAATTATTGCTCAAGCGTCGAATTTGGGATGTTTGGGATATTTTGAATACTGCAGGAAGGGTTTGGGCAAAATGTGACCCTTCGTCGCTCTTAGTAATTGGCATATTTTCGGTATAAAAATACGTAACTTCAAATTGCGAATACGTTCAGAGAGCTAGAATTTGAGTCCAAAATATGGCTCAAGCTTCTAATTTGGGATGTTTGGGATACGTTTAAATCTGCAGGGAGGGTTCGAGCAAAATGTGATCCATCGCCGCTCTCAGTAATTGGCATATTTTGTAATTTCAAACTGTGAATACACGCAGAGAGCCAGAATTTGGCTCTAAAATATGGCTCAAGGGTCGATTTGGGGATGTTTTGGATACTTTGAGAATTGCAGGGGAGTTTGGGCAAAATGTGACCCATCGCCGCTCTCAGTAATTGGCATATTTTCGGTATAAAATGTCGTAATTTCAATTTGCGAATACGTGCAGAGAGCCAGAATTTAACTCCAAAATATGGCTCAAGGGTCGAATTTGGGATGTTTGGGATATTTTTAAAACTGCAGGGAAGGGTTTGGCAAAATGTGACCCTTTGCTGCTCTCAGTAATTGGCATATCTTCGGTATAAAAAGTCATTATTTCAAACTGCGAACACGTACCGAGAGCCAGAATTTGCTCGAAAATAAGGCTCAAGGGTCGAATTTGGGATGTTTGGGATATTTTGAAAACTGCAGGGGGGTTTGGGCAAAATGTGACCCATCGCTGCTCTCAGTAATTGGCATATTTTCGGTATAAAATATCGTAATTTCAAACTGCGAATACGTGCAGAGAGCCAGAATTTGGCCCCAAAATATGGCTCAAGCTTCGAATTTTGGATGTTTTGGATATTTTGAAAACTGTAAGTGGATTATGGGCAAAATGCGACCCATCGCAGCTCTCAGTAATTGGCATATTTTCGGTAAAAAAAGTAACTTCAAACTTCAAATACGTGTAGAGAACCAGAACTTTTCTCCAAAATATGGCTCAAGCGTCGAATTTGGGATGTTTGGGATATTTTGAGAACTGCAGGGAGGGTTTGGGCAAAATGTGATCCATCGCCGCTTTCAGTAATTGGCATATTGTCGTATAAAAATTCGTAATTTTAAACTGCGAATACGTGCAGAGAGCCAGAATTTGGCTCCAAAAATATGGCACAAAGGTAGAATTTGGGATGTTTTTGATATTTTGACAACTGCAGAGGGGTTTAGGCAAAATAAAACCATCGCTGCACAGTAATTGGCATATTTTCTGTATAAAAAGTCCATTTCAAACTGCGAATACGTGCACAGATCCAAATTTTTCCAAAATATGGCTCTAGGGTCAAATTGGGATGTTTGGGATTTTGAAAACTCCAGGGGGGGTTTGGTGAAAATTTGACCAATCGACGCTATCAGTAATTAATATATTTTCGTATAAAAATCGTAATTTCAAACTGCGATTATACAGAGAGCCAAATTTTGCTCCAAAATGTGGCTCAAGCGTCATATTTGGATGTTTGGATATTTTAAAACTGCAGGGGTTTGGGCAAAATGTGATCCATCGCAGCTTTCAGTAATTGGCATATTTTCGTATAAAAACGTAATTTCAAACTGGAATACGTGCAGAGAGAAGATTTTGACTCTAAAATATGGCTCAAGCGGAATTTAGGATGTTTGGGATACTTTTAAACCGCAGAGAGGATTCGGGCAAAATGTGATCCATCGCGCTTTCAGTAATTGGCATATTTTCGATATAAAAGGTCGTAATTTCAAATTGCGAATACATGCAGAGAGCCAGATTTGGCACCAAAATATGGCTCAAGAGTCGAGTTTTGGATGTTTGGGATATTTTGAGAATTGCAGGGGTTTGGGCAAAATGTGCCCGATCGTCGCTCTCATAATTGGCATATTTTCGTACAAAAATTCGTAATTTCAATCAGCGAATACGTGCAGAGAGCCAGAATTTGGCCAAAATATGGCTCAAGGTCGAATTTGAGATGTTTATGATATTTTAAACACTGCAGGGGGGGGGGGGCAAAATGTGACCTTCGCTGCTATCAGTAATTGGCCTATTTTACGTATAAAATATCGTAATTTCAAACTGCAAATACGTGCAGAGAGCGAGATTTGGCTCCAAAATATGGCTCAAGCGTCGAATTTGGGATGTTTGGGATATTTTGAGAACTGCAGGCAAGTGTTTGGGCAAAATGTGACCCTTCGCCACTCTTAGTAATTGGCATATTTTCGGTATAAAAATACGTAACTTCAAATGAGAATACGTGCAGAGAGCTAGAATTTGACTCCAAAATATGGCTCAAGCTTCCATTTTGGGATGTTTGGGATACTTTTAAATCTGCAGGGAGGGTTCGGGCAAAATGTGATCCATCGCCGCTTTCAGTAATTGGCATATTTTGTAATTTCAAACTGCGAATATACGCAGAGAGCCAGAATTTGGCTCTAAAATATCGCTCAAGGGTCGATTTTGGGATGTTTTGGATACTTTGAGAAATGCAGGGGGAGTTTGGGCAAAATGTGACCCATCGCCGCTCACAGTAATTGGCATATTTTCTGTATAAAAAGTCGTAATTTCAATTTGCGAATACATGCAGAGAGCCAGAATTTAACTCCAAAGTATACTCAAGGGTCGAATTTGGGATGTTTGGGATATTTTTAAAACTGCAGGGAAGGGTTTGGGCAAAATGTGACCCTCTGCCGCTCTCAGTAATTGGCATATCTTAGGTATAAAAAGTCGTTATTTCAAACTGCGAACACGTACCGAGAGCCAGAATTTGCTCGAAAATAAGGCTCAAGGGTCGAATTTAGGATGTTTGGGATATTTTGAAAACTGCAGGTGGGTTTGGGCAAAATGTGACCCATCGCTGCTCTCAGTAATTGGCATATTTTCGGTATAAAATATCGTAATTTCAAACTGCGAATACGTGCAGAGAGCCAGAATTTGGCCCCAAAATATTGCTCAAGCTTCGAATTTTGGAATTTTTGGATTTTGAAAACTGCAAGTGGATTTTGGGCAAAATTTGACCCATCGCAGCTCTCAGTAATTGGCATATTTTCGGTATAAAAAGTAACTTCAAACTTCAAATACGTGTAGAGAACCAGAACTTTTCTCCAAAATATGGCTCAAGCGTCGAATTTGGGATTTTGGGATATTTTGAGAACTGCAGGGAGGGTTTGGGCAAAATGTGATCCATCGCCGCTTTCAGTAATTAGCATATTGTCGTATAAAAATTCGTAATTTTAAACTGCGAATACGTGCAGAGAGCCAGAATTTGGCTCCAAAAATATGGCTCAAAGGTAGAATTTGGGATGTTTTTGATATTTTGACAACTGCAGAGGGGTTTAGGCAAAATAAGACCCATCGCTGCACACAGTAATTGGCATATTTTCTGTATAAAAATCGTCATTTCAAATTGCGAATACGTGCACAGATCCAGAATTTGGTTCCAAAATATGGCTCAAGGGTCAAATTTGGGATGATTAGGATATTTTGAAAACTGCATGGGGGGGTTTGGTGAAAATTTGACCAATCGACGCTATCAGTAATGGCATATTTTCGGTATAAAAAGTCGCAATTTCAAACTGCGAATATGTGCAGAGAGCCAAAATTTTGCTCCAAATTATTGCTCAAGCGTCGAATTTGGGATGTTAGGGATTCTTTGGAAACTGCAGGGGGGGTTTGGGCCAAATGTGACCCATCGCTGCTCTCAGTAATTAATATATTTTCAGTATAAAAATCGTAATTTCAAACTGTGATTACGTACAGAGAGCCAGAATTTGGCTCCAAAATGTGGCTCAAGCGTCATATTTAGGATGTTTGTGATATTTTAAAAACTGCAGGGAGTGTTTGGGCAAAATGTGATCCATCGCAGCTTTCAGTAATTGGCATATTTTCGTTATAAAAAGACGTAATTTCAAATTGCGAATACGTGCAGAGAGAGAAATTTTGACTCCAAAATATGGCTCAAGCGTCGAATTTGGGGATTGTTTGGGATACTTTTAAACCGCAGAGAGTGTTCGGGCAAAATGTGATCCATCGCCGCTTTCAGTAATTGGCATATTTTCGATATAAAAGGTCGTAATTTCAAATTGCGAATACATGGAGAGAGCCAGAATTTGGCACCAAAATATGGCTCAAGAGTCGAGTTTTGGATGTTTGGGATATTTTGAGAATTGCAGGGGGTTTGGGCAAACTGTGACCCATCGTCGCTCTCAGTAATTGGCATATTTTCGGTACAAAAATTCGTAATTTCAATCAGCGAATACGTGCAGAGAGCCAGAATTTGGCTCCAAAATATGGCTCAAGGGTCGAATTTGAGATGTTTATGATATTTTAAACACTGCAGGGGGGGGGGGCAAAATGTGACCCTTCGCCGCTATTAGTAATTGACCTATTTTCGGTATAAAATATCGTAATTTCAAACTGCAAATACGTGCAGAGAACCAGAATTTGGCTCCAAAATATGGCTCAAGCGTCGAATTTGGGATGTTTGGGATATTTTGAAACTGCAGGCAAGGGTTTGGGCAAAATGTGACCCTTCGCCGCTCTTAGTAATTGGCATATTTTCGGTATAAAAATATGTAACTTCAAATTGAGAATACGTGCAGAGAGATAGAATTAGACTCCAAAATATGGCTCAAGCTTCCATTTTGGATGTTTGGGATACTTTTAAATCTGCAGTGAGGGTTCGGGCAAAATGTGATCCATCGCCGCTTTCAGTAATTGGCATACTTTGTAATTTCAAACTGCGAATACACGCAGAGAGCCAGAATTTGGCTCTAAAATATGGCTCAAGCGTCCAATTTGGGATGTTTTGGATACTTTGAGAAATGCAGGGCAGTTTGGGCAAAATGTGACCGATCGCCGCTCACAGTAATTGGCATATTCGGTATAAAAAGTCGTAATTTCAATTTGCGAATACGTGCAGAGAGCCAGAATTTAACTCCAAAATATGGCTCAAGGGTCGAATTTGGGATGTTTGGGATATTTTTAAAACTGCAGGGAAGGGTTTGGGCAAAATGTGACCCTCTGTCGCTCTCAGTAATTGGCATATCTTCGGTATAAAAAGTCGTTATTTCAAACTGCGAACACGTACCGAGAGCCAGAATTTGCTCGAAAATAAGGCTCAAGGGTCGAATTTAGGATGTTTGGGATATTTTGAAAGCTGCAGGTGGGTTTGGGCAAAATGTGACCCATCGCTGCTCTCAGTAATTGGCATATTTTCGGTATAAAATATCGTAATTTCAAACTGCGAATACGTGCAGAGAGCCAGAATTTGGCCCCAAAATATTGCTCAAGCTTCGAATTTTGGAATTTTTGGATATTTTGAAAACTGCAAGTGGATTTTGGGCAAAATTTGACCCATCGCAGCTCTCAGTAATTGGCATATTTTCGGTATAAAAAGTAACTTCAAACTTCAAATACGTGTAGAGAACCAGAACTTTTCTCCAAAATATGGCTCAAGCGTCGAATTTGGGATGTTTGGGATATTTTGAGAACTGCAGGGAGGGTTTGGGCAAAATGTGATCCATCGCCGCTTTCAGTAATTAGCATATTGTCGTATAAAAATTCGTAATTTTAAACTGCGAATACGTGCAGAGAGCCAGAATTTGGCTCCAAAAATATGGCTCAAAGGTAGAATTTGGGATGTTTTTGATATTTTGACAACTGCAGAGGGGTTTAGGCAAAATAAGACCCATCGCTGCACACAGTAATTGGCATATTTTCTGTATAAAAAATCGTCATTTCAAATTGCGAATACGTGCACAGATCCAGAATTTGGTTCCAAAATATGGCTCAAGGGTCAAATTTGGGATGATTAGGATATTTGAAAACTGCATGGGGGGTTTGGTGAAAATTTGACCAATCGACGCTATCAGTAATGGGCATATTTTCGGTATAAAAAGTCGCAATTTCAAACTGCGAATATGTGCAGAGAGCCAAAATTTGCTCCAAATTATTGCTCAAGCGTCGAATTTGGGATGTTAGGGATTCTTTGGAAACTGCAGGGGGGGTTTGGGTCAAATGTGACCCATCGCTGCTCTCAGTAATTAATATATTTTCAGTATAAAAATCGTAATTTCAAACTGTGATTACGTACAGAGAGCCAGAATTTGGCTCCAAAATGTGGCTCAAGCGTCATATTTAGGATGTTTGTGATATTTAAAAACTGCAGGGAGTGTTTGGGCAAAATGTGATCCATCGCAGCTTTCAGTAATTGGCATATTTTCGTTATAAAAAGACGTAATTTCAAATTGCGAATACGTGCAGAGAGAGAAATTTTGACTCCAAAATATGGCTCAAGCGTCGAATTTGGGGATTGTTTGGGATACTTTTAAACCGCAGAGAGTGTTCGGGCAAAATGTGATCCATCGCCGCTTTCAGTAATTGGCATATTTTCGATATAAAAGGTCGTAATTTCAAATTGCGAATACATGGAGAGAGCCAGAATTTGGCACCAAAATATGGCTCAAGAGTCGAGTTTTGGATGTTTGGGATATTTTGAGAATTGCAGGGGGTTTGGGCAAACTGTGACCCATCGTCGCTCTCAGTAATTGGCATATTTTCGGTACAAAAATTCGTAATTTCAATCAGCGAATACGTGCAGAGAGCCAGAATTTGGCTCCAAAATATGGCTCAAGGGTCGAATTTGAGATGTTTATGATATTTAAACACTGCAGGGGGGGGGGCAAAATGTGACCCTTCGCCGCTATTAGTAATTGACCTATTTTCGGTATAAAATATCGTAATTTCAAACTGCAAATACGTGCAGAACCAGAATTTGGCTCCAAAATATGGCTCAAGCGTCGAATTTGGGATGTTTGGGATATTTTGAAAACTGCAGGCAAGGGTTTGGGCAAAATGTGACCCTTCGCCGCTCTTAGTAATTGGCATATTTTCGGTATAAAAATATGTAACTTCAAATTGAGAATACGTGCAGAGAGATAGAATTAGACTCCAAAATATGGCTCAAGCTTCCATTTTGGGATGTTTGGGATACTTTTAAATCTGCAGTGAGGGTTCGGGCAAATGTGATCCATCGCCGCTTTCAGTAATTGGCATATTTTGTAATTTCAAACTGCGAATACACGCAGAGAGCCAGAATTTGGCTCTAAAATATGGCTCAAGGGTCGATTTTGGGATGTTTTGGATACTTTGAGAATTGCAGGGAAGTTAGGGCAAAATAAGACCCATCGCTGCACTCAGTAATTGGCATATTTTCTGTATAAAAAATCGTCATTTCAAACTGCGAATACGTGCACAGATCCACAATTTAGTTACAAAATAAGGCTCAAGGGTCAAATTTGGGATGTTTGGGATATTTTGAAAACTGCAGGGGGGTTTGGTGAAAATGTGACCCATCGCCGATATCAGTAATGGGCATAGTTTCGGTATAAAAAGTCGCATTTTCAAACTGCGAATATGGGCAGAGAGCCAGAATTTGGCTCCAAAATATTGCTCAAGTCGAATTTAGGATGTTTGGGATACTTTGGAAACTGCAGGGGGGGTTTGGGCAAAATGTGACCCATCGCTGCTCTCAGTAATTAAGATTTTTCAGTATAAAAATCGTAATTTCAAACTGTGAATACGTGCAGAGAGCCAGAATTTGGCTCCAAAATGTGGCTCAAGCGTCGAATTTGGGATGTTTGTGATATTTTAAAAACTGCAGGGAGTGTTTGGGCAAAATGTGATCCATCGCAGCTTTCAGTAATTAGCACATTTTTGGTATAAAAAGACGTAATTTCAAACTGCGAATACGTGCAGAGAGCGATAATTTGACTCCAAAATATGGCTCAAGCGTCGAATTTGGGATATTTGGGATGCTTTTAAACCGCAGGGAGAGTTCGGGCAAAATGTGATCCATCGCCGCTTTCAGTAATTGGCATATTTTCGGTATAAAAATTCGTAATTTCAATCACGAATACGTGCAGAGAGCCAGAATTTGGCTCCAAAATATGGCTCAAGGGTCAAATTTGAGATGTTTATGATATTTTGAATACTGCAGGGGGGTGGGGGGGCAAATGTGACCCTTCGCCGCTCTCAGTAATTGGCATATTTTCAGTATAAAATATCGTAGTTTCAAACTGCGAATACGTGCAGAGAGCCAGAATTTGGCTCCAAAATAGGGCTCAAGCGTCTAATTTGGGATGTTTGGGATATTTTGAAAAGTGCAGGGAAGGGTTTGGGCAAAATGTGACCCTTCGCCGCTCTCAGTAATTGGCATATTTTCGGTATAAAAATACGTAACTTCAAATTGCGAATACGTGCAGAGAGCTAGAATTTGACTCCAAAATATGGCTCAAGCTACCAATTTGAGATGTTTGGGATACTTTTAAATCTGCAGGGAGGGTTCAGGCAAAATGTGATCCATCGCCGCTTTCAGTAATTGGCATATTTTGTAATTTCAACTGCGAATACACGCAGAGAGCCAGAATTTGGCTCTGAAATTTGGCTTAAGGGTCGATTTTGGGATGTTTTGGATACTTTGAGAATTGCAGGGAAGTTAGGGCAAAATGTGACATATCGCCGCTCTCAGTAATTGGCATATTTTCGGTATAAAAAGTCGTAATTTCAATCTGCGAATACGTGCAGAGAGCCAGAATTTAACTCCAAAATATGGCTCAAGGGTCAAATTTGGGATGTTTGGGATATTTTGAAAACTGCAGGGGGGTTTGGTGAAAATGTGACCCATCGCCGATATCAGTAATGGGCATAGTTTCGGTATAAAAAGTCGCATTTTCAAACTGCGAATATGGGCAGAGAGCCAGAATTTGGCTCCAAAATAAGGCTCAAGGGTCGAATTTGGGATGTTTGGGATATTTTGAAAACTATTTTGATATTTTGAAAACATCACGCCTAGTTCAGTGAACACCACGCCAAGGATAGTAAACACCACTCCAAGGATAGTGAACACCACGCCAAGTTCAGTGAACACCACGCCAAGATTAGTGAACACCACGCCAAGAATAGTAAACACCACGCCAAGGATAGTGAACACCACGCCAAGGGTAGTGAACATGACGCCAAGGGTAGTGAACACCACGCCAAGGGTAGTAAACACCACGCCATGGGTAGTGAACACCATGCCATGGGTAGTGAACACCACGCCAAGGGCACTGAACACCACGCTAAGGGTAGGGAACACCACTTCAAGGGTAGTGAACACCACGCCAAGGGTAGTGAACACCACGCTACGGGTAGTGAGCACTATGCCAAGGGTAGTGAACACCATGCCAAGGGTAGTGAACACCACGTCCAGGGTAGTGAACACCACGTAAAGGGTAGTGAACACCACTATAAGGGTAGTGAACACCACGTCAAGGGTAGTGAACACCACCCAAGGGTAGTGAACACCACGCCAAGGATAGTGAACACCACGCTAAGGGTACTGAACACCACGCTAAGGGTAGTGAAACACCATGCCAAGGGTAGTGAACACCATGCCAATGGTAGTGAACACTAACCGAAGGGTGGTGAACACCAAGCCAAAGGTAGTGAACACCACGCAAAGGGTAGTGAACATGACGCCTAGGGTAGTGAACACCACGCCAAGGGTAGTAAACACACGCAATGGATAGTGAACACCATGCCATGGGTAGTGAACACCACGTAAAGGGCAGTGAACACCACGCCAAGGTTAGTGAACCCCACGCCAAGGTGCCAAGGTAGTGAACATGACGTCATGGGTAGTGAACACCACGTTAAGGGTAGTGAACAACACGCCAGGGTAGTAAACATGACGGCAAGGGTAGTGAACACCACGTCAAGGGTAGTGAAGAACATGGCAAGGGTAGTGATCACCCCGCCAAGGGTAGTGAACACCACGCCAAAGGTAGTGAACACCATGCCATGGGTAGTGAACACCACGGCAAGTTCAATGAACATCACGCTAAGGGTAATGAACACAACGCAAGGGTATGAATACCACGGCAAGGGTTGTGAACACCACGCTAAGGATAGTGAATACCACGCTAAGGATAGTGAACACCACGCCAAGGAGAGTGAAAACCAAGCCTTGGATAGTAAACACAACTCCAAGGATAGTGAACACCACGCTAAGGATAGTGAACAACACGCCTAGTTCAGTGAACACCACGCCAAGGATAGTAAACACCACGCCAAGGATAGTGAACACCACGCCAAGGATAGTGAACATCACGCCAAGGATAGTGAACACCACACAAGGATAGTGAACACTACGGCAAGGATAGTGAACACCACACCAGGGGTAGTGAACACCACGCCATGGATAGTGAACACCACGCCAAGGATAGTAAACACTACGCTAAGGATAGTGAACACCACACCAAGGGTAGTGAACACCACGCTAAGGATAGTGAACACCACGCTAAGGATAGTGAACACCACGCAAAGGAAAGTGAACACCACGCTATGGATAGTGAACACCACGCAAAGGATAGTGAACACCACACCAAGGGTAGGGAACACCACGCCAAGGGTAGTGATCACCACTCCAAGGGTAGTGAACACCACGCCAAGGGGAGTGAACACTATGCCAAGGGTAGTGAACACCATGCCAAGGGTAGTGAACAGCACGTGAAGGGTAGTGAACACCACTCCAAGGGTAGTGAACACCACGCAAAGGGTAGTGAACACCACGCCAAGGGTATTGAACACCACGCTAAGGGTAGTGAACACCACGCCAAGGATAGTGAACACCACGCCAAGGGTATTGAACACCACGCCAAGGATAGTGAACATCACACCAAGGATAGTGAACACCACGCCAAGGGTAGTTAACACCACGCTTTGGGTAGTGAACACCATGCCAAGGGTAGTGAAAACCATGCCAATGGTAGTGAACACTAAGTGAAGGGTAGTGAACACCAAGCCAAGGGTAGTGAACACCACGCAAGGGTAGTGAACATGACGCCAAGGGTAGTGAACACCACGCTAAGGGTAGGGAACACCACGCCAAGGGTAGTGAACACCACGCCATGGGTAGTGAACACCATGCCATGGGTAGTGAACACTAACCGAAGGGTGGTGAACACCAAGCCAAGGGTAGTGAACACCACGCAAAGGGTAGTGAACATGACGCCTAGGGTAGTGAACACCACGCCAAGGGTAGTAAACACCACGCCATGGGTAGTGAACACCATGCCATGGGTAGTGAACACCACGCCAAGGGCAGTGAACACCACGCCAAGGGTGGTGATCACCACGCCAAGGTTAGTGAACCCACGCCAAGGGTAGTGAACATGACGTCATGGGTAGTGAACACCACGTTAAGGGTATTGAACAACACGCCAAGGGTATAAACATGACAGCAAGGGTAGTGAACACCACGTCAAGGGTAGTGAAGAACATGGCAAGGGTAGTGATCACCACGCCAAGGGTAGTGAACACCACGCCATGGGTAGTGAACACCATGCCATGGGTAGTGAACTGTTATGATCTCAGCCTACAGGAGAAACGAGTCTCCCTCCTTGAGAGTTATTCGTCAAGCCTGACCTGATTAGAAGGTCTAGCAAAATTTGAGGTGATAACGCATATGTAAAATAGTTGCTTGGATATGTATAACAGTTTGAGATCATGGGCAATGAAGAAGAAAACAGATAAATGACTGGCGAGGAGATGTGGACATTTTGCTGGGCGTGAGGCTCGCTTCCGGAGGACCTTGACCTCACTTGAGTGCCAGACATCGCAGGGGAAGCCGCGCTCCATTTGAGCTCCCGCCAGAAGGGACCCCTAGTGATATATCTCGAAGAGAAGAGAAGTGTGTAGATGTGCCAGCTGTGGAACCGAGCAGGAACGTTGTGGTATCAAGTCCTGGTCGACGAGCAGAGTTTAATAAGCTACTCAGAGGCATTTTCGTGGGCTGTGTGGAGAGCCCTGACCAGACGCCGTCGAGGAAAAGCGCCCTCGATCAGTTAATCTGTGGTAAGCACGATATACGCCAATTCATAGTGATCACTTGTAGTTGGTCGTGTGCCAGCGACAGTAGCAATGTTTATTATAAGTTAGACATGTTTTAATAAGGCAGAAAGCCTGAAATAGGAGAGTGAAGAGGGAGGAGCACGGAGCGACGTCCGCCCCCCTCTGAGCGCTGGCGGACGACTGAGGGAGCCTGGCTCTTGACGGAGGAAGACCCTCCCAGCGAGTGAGGACCGCCGCCAGGCGAGGTGGAGTATGGACCCGCCCAAAACGGGGGAGTCCACTCTCACTGTATGTAGAGAACAGATAGAGGTTTGAGGCAAGCATATTGTGTGTTATTTTTGTTTATGTGTTAAAGGGGAACATTTTATTGGAGTGTCGATGGGTTGCGGTTTGTCTTTTGGGGAAGAAGTTGCTGAGAACTTCGAAGCCAGCAGATGAAGTAGCTGATGAGACTCCAAGGTAGTGGAGCAGAGGACCTCGAGCGGTGAGGAGAAGCAGCAGTGAAGAGGAGTGTCACGTGCTTCTGTAGAGGTGGAGAAGGACCATAGTTGCTCGGGGAAACTTCATGGTGTAGCAGCCAAGAGAGCTGTGAGGACCCTAGCAGAAGGGTGAAGCACCGTAGTTGCTCAAGGAAGCTTCATGATAGCAGCCTGGAGGAGCTGCAGAGGATCCTGGTAGTGAAGCCCGGAAGAACCTAAGGATATTAGGGTAGTGAACTTCCAGAGGTGGAAGGGGAAGTTTTGGTGGATTACTTATAGGGAGTTGATAGTGTTTGGTTGTCATTAGCGTGCAAGACGCAGTGAGGGTGAGTGACTGTTGGCATTCTTATGTCAAGGAGTTTTTTTATACTGAAGTTTAGAGTTACAGTCGTAGGCTGGATTACCTACAGATGTGTGCGTTCTAGGACTGATATTGATCGATTGATCATTGTTGTGTATCAATGAACATTTGTACTGATATATGTTATTGCATTCAAATGCTGATTTTCTATATATACATTATCTTGCTGATAGTGCAACAGTGTATGTAGGCTTGATCAACTTGAGGAGGTTGATAGTATCAGGTGGTGGACCAGGAGATAGGATACCACTTGATAAGCTGATAATAGAGCTGATGGTGTTGGAGTGCAACCTGATTGTGATATGTAGAAGTATAGGATTCATTATTATTATATGTGTGTATGTATCGTGTATGTGCTTTGTCCAGTAAATGTGTCACAATTTGCTGGTTTTGCCCTTGTCCTAGTGAGGCTTCCCAGGAGGTAGTAAAGAAGGAGAGATAGAGAGAAAGAACCAAGAACCACTGCCGTGGACAGGGTAAAAGGTAATACTAATAAGTCAAAAAGGGGATTGAGGAGATCATATCACCTAAGGAGAGAGTGGGGAGTCACAGCGGCTCGAGTGGGGTGTGCACGTGACAACGAGGCTAAGTGTTGAAGCGCATCCCCTAAACGTGTGACGTTGAGCCCCTCTCCAAGAGCCAGAAGCGCCAAGGGTGATCTCCTAGTATAAGCACTCTACCGAGTTGTGGGTTGGGTTGTCCGTAGAGAAGGATCAACGACGACAACACCAACCAACCCACAGTCTATAATAAACACCACGGCAAGTTCAGTGAACACCACGTTAAGGGTAGTGAACAACACGCCAAGGGTAGTAAACATGACGGCAAGGGTAGTGAACACCACGTCAAGGGTAGTGAAGAACATGGGAAGGGTAGTGATCACCACGCCAAGGGTAGTGAACACCACGCAAAGGGTAGTGAACACCACGCCAAGGGTAGTGAACACCACGCAAAGGGTAGTGAACACCACGCCAAGGATAGTGAACACCACGTTAAGGATATTGAACACCACGCTAAGGGTAGTGAACATCATGCCAAGGGTAGTGAACACCATGCCAAAGGTAGTGAACACTAAGTGAAGGGTAGTGAACACCAAGCCAAGGGTAGTGAACACCACGCAAAGGGTAGTGAACATGACGCCTAGGGTAGTGAACACCACGCCAAGGGAAATAAACACCACGCCATAGGTAGTGAACACCATGTAATGGGTAGTGAAGACCACGAAAAGGGCAGTGAACACACGCCAAGGGTAGTGAACATGACGTCATGGGTAGTGAACACCACGTTAAGGGTAGTGAACACCACGCCAAGAGTAGTGAACACCACGTTAAGGGTAGTGAACACCACGCCAAGGGTAGTAAACATGACGGCAAGAGTCGTGAACACCACGTCAAGGGTAGTGAAGAACATGCCAAGGGTAGTGATCACCACGCCAAGGGTAGTGAACACCACGCCATGGGTAGTGAACACCATGTCATGGGTAGTGAACACCACGGCAAGTTCAGTGAACATCACGCTAAGGGTAGTGAACACCACGCCAAGGGTAGTGAATACCACGGCAAGGGTTATGAACACCACGTTAAGGATAGTGAACACCACGCCAAGGATAGTGAATACCACGCCTTGGATAGTAAACACAACTCCAAGGAAGTGAACACCACGCTAAGGATAGTGAACACCACGCCAAGGGTAGTAAACACCACGCCATGGGTAGTGAACACCATGCCATGGGTAGTGAACACCACGCCAAGGGCAGTGAACACCACGCCAAGAATGGTGAACACCACGCCAAGGTTAGTGAACCCCACGCCAAGGGTAGTGAACATGACGTCATGGGTAGTGAACACCACGTTAAGGGTAGTGAACACCACGCCAAGAGCAGAGAACACCACGTTAAGGTTAGTGAACACCACGCCAAGGGTAGTAAACATGACGGCAAGGGTAGTGAACCCCACGCCAAGGGTAGTGAACATGACGTCATAGGTAGTGAACACCACGTTAAGGGTAGTGAACACCACGCCAAGAGTAGTGAACACCACGTTAAGGGTAGTGAACACCACGCCAAGGGTAGTAAACATGACGGCAAGGGTAGTGAACACCACGTCAAGGGTAGTGAAGAACATGGCAAGG
Organism: Procambarus clarkii; assembly: GCF_040958095.1. Taxonomy (NCBI): domain Eukaryota; kingdom Metazoa; phylum Arthropoda; class Malacostraca; order Decapoda; family Cambaridae; genus Procambarus; species Procambarus clarkii. The sequence goes on along the minus strand of NW_027189851.1, from coordinate 37,934 downwards.
GTAGTGATCACCACGCCAAGGGTAGTGAACACCACGCAAAGGGTAGTGAACACCACGCCAAGGGTAGTGAACACCACGCAAAGGGTAGTGAACACCACGCCAAGGATAGTGAACACCACGTTAAGGATATTGAACACCACGCTAAGGGTAGTGAACACCATGCCAAGGGTAGTGAACACCATGCCAAAGGTAGTGAACACTAAGTGAAGGGTAGTGAACACCAAGCCAAGGGTAGTGAACACCACGCAAAGGGTAGTGAACATAACGCCTAGGGTAGTGAACACCACGCCAAGGGAAATAAACACCACGCCATGGGTAGTGAACACCATGCCATGGGTAGTGAACACCACGCCAAGTGCAGTGAACACCACGCCAAGGGTGGTGAACACCACGCCAAGGTTAGTGAACCCCACGCCAAGGGTAGTGAACATGACGTCATGGGTAGTGAACACCACGTTAAGAGTAGTGAACACCACGCCAAGAGTAGTGAACACCACGTTAAGGGTAGTGAACACCACGCCAAGGGTAGTAAACATGACGGCAAGAGTCGTGAACACCACGTCAAGGGTAGTGAAGAACATGCCAAGGGTAGTGATCACCACGCCAAGGGTAGTGAACACCACGCCATGGGTAGTGAACACCATGTCAAGGGTAGTGAACACCACGGCAAGTTCAGTGAACATCACGCTAAGGGTAGTGAACACCACGCCAAGGGTAGTGAATACTACGGCTAGGGTTGTGAACACCACGTTAAGGATAGTGAACACCACGCTAAGGATAGTGAACACCACGCCAAGGATAGTGAATATCACGCCTTGGATAGTAAACACAACTCCAAGGATAGTGAACACCACGCTAAGGATAGTGAACACCACGCCAAGGGTAGTAAACACCACGCCATGGGTAGTGAACACCATGCCATGGGTAGTGAACACCACGCCAAGGGCAGTGAACACCACGCCAAGAATGGTGAACACCACGCCAAGGTTAGTGAACCCCACGCCAAGGGTAGTGAACATGACGTCATGGGTAGTGAACACCACGTTAAGGGTAGTGAACACCACGCCAAGAGCAGTGAACACCACGTTAAGGGTAGTGAACACCACGCCAAAGGTAGTAAACATGACGGCAAGGGTAGTGAACAACACGCCAAGGGTAGTGAAAATGACGTCATGGGTAGTGAACACCACGTTAAGGGTAGTGAACACCACGCCAAGAGTAGTGAACACCACGTTAAGGGTAGTGAACACCACGCCAAGGGTAGTAAACATGACGGCAAGGGTAGTGAACACCACGTCAAGGGTAGTGAAGAACATGGCAAGGGTAGTGATCACCACGCCAAGGGTAGTGAACACCACGCCATGGGTAGTGATCACCATGCCATGGGTAGTGAACACCACGGCAAGTTCAGTGAACACCACGTTAAGGGTAGTGAACAACACGCCAAGGGTAGTAAACATGACAGCAAGGGTAGTGAACACCACGTCAAGGGTAGTGAAGAACATGGCAAGGGTATTGATCACCACGCCAAGGGTAGTGAACACCACGCAAAGGGTAGTGAACACCACGCCAAGGGTAGTGAACACCACGCAAAGGGTAGTGAACACCACGCCAAGGATAGTGAACACCACGTTAAGAATATTGAACACCACGCTAAGGGTAGTGAACACCATGCCAAGGGTAGTGAACACCATGCCAAAGGTAGTGAACACTAAGTGAAGGGTAGTGAACACCAAGCCAAGGGTAGTGAACACCACGCAAAGGGTAGTGAACATGACGACTAGGGTAGTGAACTCCACGCCAAGGGAAATAAACACCACGCCATGGGTAGTGAACACCATGATATGGGTAGTGAACACCACGCCAAGGGCAGTGAACACCACGCCAAGGGTGGTGAACACCACGCCAAGGTTAGTGAACCCCACGCCAAGGGTAGTGAACATGACGTCATGGGTAGTGAACACCACGTTAAGGGGTAGTGAACACCACGCCAAGAGTAGTGAACACCACGTTAAGGGTAGTGAACACCACGCCAAGGGTAGTAAACATGACGGCAAGAGTCGTGAACACCACGTCAATGGTAGTGAAGAACATGCCAAGGGTAGTGATCACCACGCCAAGGGTAGTGAACACCACGCCATGGGTAGTGAACACCATGTCATGGGTAGTGAACACCACGGCAAGTTCAGTGAACATCACGCTAAGGGTAGTGAACACCACGCCAAGGGTAGTGAATACCATGGCAAGGGTTGTGAACACCACGTTAAGGATAGTGAACACCACGCTAAGATAGTGAACACCACGCCAAGGATAGTGAATATCACGCCTTGGATAGTAAACACAACTCCAAGGATAGTGAACACCATGCCATGGGTAGTGAGCACCACGCCAAGGGCAGTGAACACCACGCCAAGAATGGTGAACACCATGCCAAGGTTAGTGAACCCCACGCCAAGGGTAGTGAACATGACGTCATGGGTAGTGAACACCACGTTAAGGGTAGTGAACACCACGCCAAGAGTAGTGAACACCACGTTAAGGGTAGTGAACACCACACCAAGGGTAGTAAACATGGCGGCAAGGGTAGTGAACACCACGCAAAGGGTAGTGAACATGACGCCAAGGGTAGTGAACACCACGCCAAGGGAAATAAACACCACGCCATGGGTAGTGAACACCATGCCATGGGTAGTGAACACCACGCCAAGGGCAGTGAACACCACGCCAAGGGTGGTGAACACCACGCCAAGGTTAGTGAACCCCACGCCAAGGGTAGTGAACATGACGTCATGGGTAGTGAACAGCACGTTAAGGGTAGTGAACACCACGCCAAGAGTAGTGAACACCACGTTAAGGGTAGTGAACACCACGCCAATGGTAGTAAACATGACGGCAAGAGTCCGTGAACACCACGTCAAGGGTAGTGAAGAACATGCCAAGGGTAGTGATCACCACACCAAGGGTAGTGAACACCACGCCATGGGTAGTGAACACAATGTCATGGGTAGTGAACACCACGGCAAGTTCAGTGAACATCACGCTAAGGGTAGTGAACACCACGCCAAGGGTAGTGAATACCACGGCATGGGTTGTGAACACCACGTTAAGGATAGTGAACACCACGCTAAGGATAGTGAACACAACGCCAAGGATAGTGAATATCACGCCTTGGAGAGTAAACACAACTCCAAGGATAGTGAACACCACGCTAAGGATAGTGAACACCACGCCAAGGGTAGTAAACACCACGCCATGGGTAGTGAACACCATGCCATGGGTAGTGAACACCACGCCAAGGGCAGTGAACACCACGCCAAGAATGGTGAACACCACGCCAAGGTTAGTGAACCCCACGCCAAGGGTAGTGAACATGACGTCATGGGTAGTGAACACCACGTTAAGGGTAGTGAACACCACGCCAAGAGCAGAGAACACCACGTTAAGGTTAGTGAACACCACGCCAAGGGTAGTAAACATGACGGCAAGGGTAGTGAACCCACGCCAAGGGTAGTGAACATGACGTCATAGGTAGTGAACACCACGTTAAGGGTAGTGAACACCACGCCAAGAGTAGTGAACACCACGTTAAGGGTAGTGAACACCACGCCAAGGGTAGTAAACATGACGGCAAGGGTAGTGAACACCACGTCCAAGGGTAGTGAAGAACATGGCAAGGGTAGTGATCACCACGCCAAGGGTAGTGAACACCACGCAAAGGGTAGTGAACACCACGCCAAGGGTAGTGAACACCACGCAAAGGGTAGTGAACACCACGCCAAGGATAGTGAACACCACGTTAAGGATATTGAACACCACGCTAAGGGTAGTGAACACCATGCCAAGGGTAGTGAACACCATGCCAAAGGTAGTGAACACTAAGTGAAGGGTAGTGAACACCAAGCCAAGGGTAGTGAACACCACGCAAAGGGTAGTGAACATAACGCCTAGGGTAGTGAACACCACGCCAAGGGAAATAAACACCACGCCATGGGTAGTGAACACCATGCCATGGGTAGTGAACACCACGCCAAGTGCAGTGAACACCACGCCAAGGGTGGTGAACACCACGCCAAGGTTAGTGAACCCCACGCCAAGGGTAGTGAACATGACGTCATGGGTAGTGAACACCACGTTAAGAGTAGTGAACACCACGCCAAGAGTAGTGAACACCACGTTAAGGGTAGTGAACACCACGCCAAGGGTAGTAAACATGACGGCAAGAGTCGTGAACCACCACGTCAAGGGTAGTGAAGAACATGCCAAGGGTAGTGATCACCACGCCAAGGGTAGTGAACACCACGCCATGGGTAGTGAACACCATGTCAAGGGTAGTGAACACCACGGCAAGTTCAGTGAACATCACGCTAAGGGTAGTGAACACCACGCCAAGGGTAGTGAATACTACGGCTAGGGTTGTGAACACCACGTTAAGGATAGTGAACACCACGCTAAGGATAGTGAACACCACGCCAAGGATAGTGAATATCACGCCTTGGATAGTAAACACAACTCCAAGGATAGTGAACACCACGCTAAGGATAGTGAACACCACGCCAAGGGTAGTAAACACCACGCCATGGGTAGTGAACACCATGCCATGGGTAGTGAACACCACGCCAAGGGCAGTGAACACCACGCCAAGAATGGTGAACACCACGCCAAGGTTAGTGAACCCCACGCCAAGGGTAGTGAACATGACGTCATGGGTAGTGAACACCACGTTAAGGGTAGTGAACACCACGCCAAGAGCAGTGAACACCACGTTAAGGGTAGTGAACACCACGCCAAAGGTAGTAAACATGACGGCAAGGGTAGTGAACAACACGCCAAGGGTAGTGAAAATGACGTCATGGGTAGTGAACACCACGTTAAGGGTAGTGAACACCACGCCAAGAGTAGTGAACACCACGTTAAGGGTAGTGAACACCACGCCAAGGGTAGTAAACATGACGGCAAGGGTAGTGAACACCACGTCAAGGGTAGTGAAGAACATGGCAAGGGTAGTGATCACCACGCCAAGGGTAGTGAACACCACGCCATGGGTAGTGATCACCATGCCATGGGTAGTGAACACCACGGCAAGTTCAGTGAACACCACGTTAAGGGTAGTGAACAACACGCCAAGGGTAGTAAACATGACAGCAAGGGTAGTGAACACCACGTCAAGGGTAGTGAAGAACATGGCAAGGGTATTGATCACCACGCCAAGGGTAGTGAACACCACGCAAAGGGTAGTGAACACCACGCCAAGGGTAGTGAACACCACGCAAAGGGTAGTGAACACCACGCCAAGGATAGTGAACACCACGTTAAGAATATTGAACACCACGCTAAGGGTAGTGAACACCATGCCAAGGGTAGTGAACACCATGCCAAAGGTAGTGAACACTAAGTGAAGGGTAGTGAACACCAAGCCAAGGGTAGTGAACACCACGCAAAGGGTAGTGAACATGACGACTAGGGTAGTGAACTCCACGCCAAGGGAAATAAACACCACGCCATGGGTAGTGAACACCATGATATGGGTAGTGAACACCACGCCAAGGGCAGTGAACACCACGCCAAGGGTGGTGAACACCACGCCAAGGTTAGTGAACCCCACGCCAAGGGTAGTGAACATGACGTCATGGGTAGTGAACACCACGTTAAGGGTAGTGAACACCACGCCAAGAGTAGTGAACACCACGTTAAGGGTAGTGAACACCACGCCAAGGGTAGTAAACATGACGGCAAGAGTCGTGAACACCACGTCAATGGTAGTGAAGAACATGCCAAGGGTAGTGATCACCACGCCAAGGGTAGTGAACACCACGCCATGGGTAGTGAACACCATGTCATGGGTAGTGAACACCACGGCAAGTTCAGTGAACATCACGCTAAGGGTAGTGAACACCACGCCAAGGGTAGTGAATACCATGGCAAGGGTTGTGAACACCACGTTAAGGATAGTGAACACCACGCTAAGGATAGTGAACACCACGCCAAGGATAGTGAATATCACGCCTTGGATAGTAAACACAACTCCAAGGATAGTGAACACCATGCCATGGGTAGTGAGCACCACGCCAAGGGCAGTGAACACCACGCCAAGAATGGTGAACACCATGCCAAGGTTAGTGAACCCCACGCCAAGGGTAGTGAACATGACGTCATGGGTAGTGAACACCACGTTAAGGGTAGTGAACACCACGCCAAGAGTAGTGAACACCACGTTAAGGGTAGTGAACACCACACCAAGGGTAGTAAACATGGCGGCAAGGGTAGTGAACACCACGCAAAGGGTAGTGAACATGACGCCAAGGGTAGTGAACACCACGCCAAGGGAAATAAACACCACGCCATGGGTAGTGAACACCATGCCATGGGTAGTGAACACCACGCCAAGGGCAGTGAACACCACGCCAAGGGTGGTGAACACCACGCCAAGGTTAGTGAACCCCACGCCAAGGGTAGTGAACATGACGTCATGGGTAGTGAACAGCACGTTAAGGGTAGTGAACACCACGCCAAGAGTAGTGAACACCACGTTAAGGGTAGTGAACACCACGCCAATGGTAGTAAACATGACGGCAAGAGTCGTGAACACCACGTCAAGGGTAGTGAAGAACATGCCAAGGGTAGTGATCACCACACCAAGGGTAGTGAACACCACGCCATGGGTAGTGAACACAATGTCATGGGTAGTGAACACCACGGCAAGTTCAGTGAACATCACGCTAAGGGTAGTGAACACCACGCCAAGGGTAGTGAATACCACGGCATGGGTTGTGAACACCACGTTAAGGATAGTGAACACCACGCTAAGGATAGTGAACACAACGCCAAGGATAGTGAATATCACGCCTTGGAGAGTAAACACAACTCCAAGGATAGTGAACACCACGCTAAGGATAGTGAACACCACGCCAAGGGTAGTAAACACCACGCCATGGGTAGTGAACACCATGCCATGGGTAGTGAACACCACGCCAAGGGCAGTGAACACCACGCCAAGAATGGTGAACACCACGCCAAGGTTAGTGAACCCCACGCCAAGGGTAGTGAACATGACGTCATGGGTAGTGAACACCACGTTAAGGGTAGTGAACACCACGCCAAGAGCAGTGAACACCACGTTAAGGGTAGTGAACACCACGCCAAGGGTAGTAAACATGACGGCAAGGGTAGTGAACCCCACGCCAAGGGTAGTGAACATGACGTCATGGGTAGTGAACACCACGTTAAGGGTAGTGAACACCACGCCAAGAGTAGTGAACACCACGTTAAGGGTAGTGAACACCACGCCAAGGGTAGTAAACATGCCGGCAAGGGTAGTGAACACCACGTCAAGGGTAGTGAAGAACATGGCAAGGGTAGTGATCACCACGCCAAGGGTAGTGAACACCACGCCATGGGTAGTGAACACCATGCCAAGGGCAGTGAACACCACGCCAAGGGTGGTGAACACCACGCCAAGGTTAGTGAACCCCACGCCAAGGGTAGTGAACATGACGTCATGGGTAGTGAACACCACGTTAAATGTAGTGAACACCACGCCAAGAGTAGTGAACACCACGTTAAGGGTAGTGAACACCACCCCAAGGGTAGTAAACATGACGGCAAGAGTCGTGAACACCACGTCAAGGGTAGTGAAGAACATGCCAAGGGTAGTGATCACCACGCCAAGGATAGTGAACACCACGCCATGGGTAGTGAACACCATGTCATGGGTAGTGAACACCACGGCAAGTTCAGTGAACATCACGCTAAGGGTAGTGAACACCACGCCAAGGGTAGTGAATACCACGGCAAGGGTTGTGAACACCACGTTAAGGATAGTGAACACCACTCTAAGGATAGTGAACACCACGCCAAGGATAGTGAATATCACGCCTTGGATAGTAAACACAACTCCAAGGATAGTGAAAACCACGCTAAGGATAGTGAACACCACGCCAAGGGTAGTGAACACCACGCCATGGGTAGTGAACACCATGCCATGGGTAGTGAACACCACGGCAAGTTCAGTGAACACCACGTTAAGGGTAGTGAACAACACGCCAAGGGTAGTAAACATGACAGCAAGGGTAGTGAACACCACGTAGAGGGTAGTGAAGAACATGGCAAGGGTATTGATCACCACGCCAAGGGTAGTGAACACCACGCAAAGGGTAGTGAACACCACGCCAAGGGTAGTGAACACCACGCAAAGGGTAGTGAACACCACGCCAAGGATAGTGAACACCACGTTAAGAATATTGAACACCACGCTAAGGGTAGTGAACACCATGCCAAGGGTAGTGAACACCATGCCAAAGGTAGTGAACACTAAGTGAAGGGTAGTGAACACCAAGCCAAGGGTAGTGAACACCACGCAAAGGGTAGTGAACATGACGACTAGGGTAGTGAACTCCACGCCAAGGGAAATAAACACCACGCCATGGGTAGTGAACACCATGCCATGGGTAGTGAACACCACGCCAAGGGCAGTGAACACCACGCCAAGGGTGGTGAACACCACGCCAAGGTTAGTGAACCCCACGCCAAGGGTAGTGAACATGACGTCATGGGTAGTGAACACCACTTTAAGGGTAGTGAACACCACGCCAAGAGTAGTGAACACCACGTTAAGGGTAGTGAACACCACGCCAAGGGTAGTAAACATGACGGCAAGAGTCGTGAACACCACGTCAATGGTAGTGAAGAACATGCCAAGGGTAGTGATCACCACGCCAAGGGTAGTGAACACCACGCCATGGGTAGTGAACACCATGTCATGGGTAGTGAACACCACGGCAAGTTCAGTGAACATCACGCTAAGGGTAGTGAACACCACGCCAAGGGTAGTGAATACCATGGCAATGGTTGTGAACACCACGTTAAGGATAGTGAACACCACGCTAAGGATAGTGAACACCACGCCAAGGATAGTGAATATCACGCCTTGGATAGTAAACACAACTCCAAGGATAGTGAACACCACGCTAAGGATAGTGAACACCACGCCAAGGGTAGTAAACACCACGCCATGGGTAGTGAACACCATGCCATGGGTAGTGAGCACCAAGCCAAGGGCAGTGAACACCACGCCAAGAATGGTGAACACCATGCCAAGGTTAGTGAACCCCACGCCAAGGGTAGTGAACATGACGTCATGGGTAGTGAACACCACGTTAAGGGTAGTGAACACCACGCCAAGAGTAGTGAACACCACGTTAAGGGTAGTGAACACCACGCCAAGGGTAGTAAACATGCCGGCAAGGGTAGTGAACACCACGTCAAGGGTAGTGAAGAACATGGCAAGGGTAGTGATCACCACGCCAAGGGTAGTGAACACCACGCCATGGGTAGTGAACACCATGCCAAGGGCAGTGAACACCACGCCAAGGGTGGTGAACACCACGCCAAGGTTAGTGAACCCCACGCCAAGGGTAGTGAACATGACGTCATGGGTAGTGAACACCACGTTAAATGTAGTGAACACCACGCCAAGAGTAGTGAACACCACGTTAAGGGTAGTGAACACCACCCCAAGGGTAGTAAACATGACGGCAAGAGTCGTGAACACCACGTCAAGGGTAGTGAAGAACATGCCAAGGGTAGTGATCACCACGCCAAGGATAGTGAACACCACGCCATGGGTAGTGAACACCATGTCATGGGTAGTGAACACCACGGCAAGTTCAGTGAACATCACGCTAAGGGTAGTGAACACCACGCCAAGGGTAGTGAATACCACGGCAAGGGTTGTGAACACCACGTTAAGGATAGTGAACACCACTCTAAGGATAGTGAACACCACGCCAAGGATAGTGAATATCACGCCTTGGATAGTAAACACAACTCCAAGGATAGTGAAAACCACGCTAAGGATAGTGAACACCACGCCAAGGGTAGTGAACACCACGCCATGGGTAGTGAACACCATGCCATGGGTAGTGAACACCACGGCAAGTTCAGTGAACACCACGTTAAGGGTAGTGAACAACACGCCAAGGGTAGTAAACATGACAGCAAGGGTAGTGAACACCACGTAGAGGGTAGTGAAGAACATGGCAAGGGTATTGATCACCACGCCAAGGGTAGTGAACACCACGCAAAGGGTAGTGAACACCACGCCAAGGGTAGTGAACACCACGCAAAGGGTAGTGAACACCACGCCAAGGATAGTGAACACCACGTTAAGAATATTGAACACCACGCTAAGGGTAGTGAACACCATGCCAAGGGTAGTGAACACCATGCCAAAGGTAGTGAACACTAAGTGAAGGGTAGTGAACACCAAGCCAAGGGTAGTGAACACCACGCAAAGGGTAGTGAACATGACGACTAGGGTAGTGAACTCCACGCCAAGGGAAATAAACACCACGCCATGGGTAGTGAACACCATGCCATGGGTAGTGAACACCACGCCAAGGGCAGTGAACACCACGCCAAGGGTGGTGAACACCACGCCAAGGTTAGTGAACCCCACGCCAAGGGTAGTGAACATGACGTCATGGGTAGTGAACACCACGTTAAGGGTAGTGAACACCACGCCAAGAGTAGTGAACACCACGTTAAGGGTAGTGAACACCACGCCAAGGGTAGTAAACATGACGGCAAGAGTCGTGAACACCACGTCAATGGTAGTGAAGAACATGCCAAGGGTAGTGATCACCACGCCAAGGGTAGTGAACACCACGCCATGGGTAGTGAACACCATGTCATGGGTAGTGAACACCACGGCAAGTTCAGTGAACATCACGCTAAGGGTAGTGAACACCACGCCAAGGGTAGTGAATACCATGGCAAGGGTTGTGAACACCACGTTAAGGATAGTGAACACCACGCTAAGGATAGTGAACACCACGCCAAGGATAGTGAATATCACGCCTTGGATAGTAAACACAACTCCAAGGATAGTGAACACCACGCTAAGGATAGTGAACACCACGCCAAGGGTAGTAAACACCACGCCATGGGTAGTGAACACCATGCCATGGGTAGTGAGCACCAAGCCAAGGGCAGTGAACACCACGCCAAGAATGGTGAACACCATGCCAAGGTTAGTGAACCCCACGCCAAGGGTAGTGAACATGACGTCATGGGTAGTGAACACCACGTTAAGGGTAGTGAACACCACGCCAAGAGTAGTGAACACCACGTTAAGGGTAGTGAACACCACACCAAGGGTAGTAAACATGGCGGCAAGGGTAGTGAACACCACGCAAAGGGTAGTGAACATGACGCCAAGGGTAGTGAACACCACGCCAAGGGAAATAAACACCACGCCATGGGTAGTGAACACCATGCCATGGGTAGTGAACACCACGCCAAGGGCAGTGAACACCACGCCAAGGGTGGTGAACACCACGCCAAGGTTAGTGAACCCCACGCCAAGGGTAGTGAACATGACGTCATGGGTAGTGAACAGCACGTTAAGGGTAGTGAACACCACGCCAAGAGTAGTGAACACCACGTTAAGGGTAGTGAACACCACGCCAATGGTAGTAAACATGACGGCAAGAGTCGTGAACACCACGTCAAGGGTAGTGAAGAACATGCCAAGGGTAGTAATCACCACACCAAGGGTAGTGAACACCACGCCATGGGTAGTGAACACAATGTCATGGGTAGTGAACACCACGGCAAGTTCAGTGAACATCACGCTAAGGGTAGTGAACACCACGCCAAGGGTAGTGAATACCACGGCATGGGTTGTGAACACCACGTTAAGGATAGTGAACACCACGCTAAGGATAGTGAACACAACGCCAAGGATAGTGAATATCACGCCTTGGATAGTAAACACAACTCCAAGGATAGTGAACACCACGCTAAGGATAGTGAACACCACGCCAAGGGTAGTAAACACCACGCCATGGGTAGTGAACACCATGCCATGGGTAGTGAACACCACGCCAAGGGCAGTGAACACCACGCCAAGAATGGTGAACACCACGCCAAGGTTAGTGAACCCCACGCCAAGGGTAGTGAACATGACGTCATGGGTAGTGAACACCACGTTAAGGGTAGTGAACACCACGCCAAGAGCAGTGAACACCACGTTAAGGGTAGTGAACACCACGCCAAGGGTAGTAAACATGACGGCAAGGGTAGTGAACCCCACGCCAAGGGTAGTGAACATGACGTCATGGGTAGTGAACACCACGTTAAGGGTAGTGAACACCACGCCAAGAGTAGTGAACACCACGTTAAGGGTAGTGAACACCACGCCAAGGGTAGTAAACATGACGGCAAGGGTAGTGAACACCACGTCAAGGGTAGTGAAGAACATAGCAAGGGTAGTGATCACCACGCCAAGGGTAGTGAACACCACGCCATGGGTAGTGAACACCATGCCAAGGGCAGTGAACACCACGCCAAGGGTGGTGAACACCACGCCAAGGTTAGTGAACCCCACGCCAAGGGTAGTGAACATGACGTCATGGGTAGTGAACACCACGTTAAATGTAGTGAACACCACGCCAAGAGTAGTGAACACCACGTTAAGGGTAGTGAACACCACCCCAAGGGTAGTAAACATGACGGCAAGAGTCGTGAACACCACGTCAAGGGTAGTGAAGAACATGCCAAGGGTAGTGATCACCACGCCAAGGATAGTGAACACCACGCCATGGGTAGTGAACACCATGTCATGGGTAGTGAACACCACGGCAAGTTCAGTGAACATCACGCTAAGGGTAGTGAACACCACGCCAAGGGTAGTGAATACCACGGCAAGGGTTGGAACACCACGTTAAGGATAGTGAACACCACTCTAAGGATAGTGAACACCACGCCAAGGATAGTGAATATCACGCCTTGGATAGTAAACACAACTCCAAGGATAGTGAACACCACGCTAAGGATAGTGAACACCACGCCAAGGGTAGTAAACTCCACGCCATGGGTAGTGAACACCATGCCATGGGTAGTGAACACCACGCCAAGGGCAGTGAACACCACGCCAAGAATGGTGAACACCACGCCAAGGTTAGTGAACCCCACGCCAAGGGTAGTGAACATGACGTCATGGGTAGTGAACACCACGTTAAGGGTAGTGAACACCACGCCAAGAGTAGTGAACATGACGTCATGGGTAGTGAACACCACGTTAAGGGTAGTGAACACCACGCCAAGAGCAGTGAACACCACGTTAAGGGTAGTGAACACCACGCCAAGGGTAGTAAACATGACGGCAAGGGTAGTGAACCCCACGCCAAGGGTAGTGAACATGACGTCATATGTAGTGAACACCACGTTAAGGGTAGTGAACACCACGCCAAGAGTAGTGAACACCACGTTAAGGGTAGTGAACACCACGCCAAGGGTAGTAAACATGACGGCAAGGGTAGTGAACACCACGTCAAGGGTAGTGAAGAACATGGCAAGGGTAGTGATCACCACGCCAAGGGTAGTGAACACCACACCATGGGTAGTGAACACCATGCCAAGGGCAGTGAACACCACGCCAAGGGTGGTGAACACCACGCCAAGGTTAGTGAACCCCACGCCAAGGGTAGTGAACATGACGTCATGGGTAGTGAACACCACGTTAAATGTAGTGAACACCACGCCAAGAGTAGTGAACACCACGTTAAGGGTAGTGAACACCACCCCAAGGGTAGTAAACATGACGGCAAGAGTCGTGAACACTACGTCAAGGGTAGTGAAGAACATGCCAAGGGTAGTGATCACCACGCCAAGGATAGTGAACACCACGCAATGGGTAGTGAACACCATGTCATGGGTAGTGAACACCACGGCAAGTTCAGTGAACATCACGCAAAGGGTAGTGAACACCACGCCAAGGGTAGTGAATACCACGGCAAGGGTTGTGAACACCACGTTAAGGATAGTTAACACCACTCTAAGGATAGTGAACACCACGCCAAGGATAGTGAATATCACGCCTTGGATAGTAAACACAACTCCAAGGATAGTGAACACCACGCTAAGGATAGTGAACACCACGCCAAGGGTAGTAAACTCCACGCCATGGGTAGTGAACACCATGCCATGGGTAGTGAACACCACGCCAAGGGCAGTGAACACCACGCCAAGAATGGTGAACACCACGCCAAGGTTAGTGAACCCCACGCCAAGGGTAGTGAACATGACGTCATGGGTAGTGAACACCACGTTAAGGGTAGTGAACACCACGCCAAGAGTAGTGAACATGACGTCATGGGTAGTGAACACCACGTTAAGGGTAGTGAACACCACGCCAAGAGTAGTGAACACCACGTTAAGGGTAGTGAACATGACGCCTAGGGTAGTGAACACCACGCCAAGGGAAATAAACACCACGCCATGGGTAGTGAACACCATGCCATGGGTAGTGAACACCACGCCAAGGGCAGTGAACACCACGCCAAGGGTGGTGAACACCACGCCAAGGTTAGTGAACCCCACGCCAAGGGTAGTGAACATGACGTCATGGGTAGTGAACACAACGTTAAGGGTAGTGAACACCACGCCAAGAGTAGTGAACACCACGTTAAGGGTAGTGAACACCACGCCAAGGGTAGTAAACATGACGGCAAGAGTCGTGAACACCACGTCAAGGGTAGTGAAGAACATGCCAAGGGTAGTGATCACCACGCCAAGGGTAGTGAACACCACGCCATGGGTAGTGAACACCATGTCATGGGTAGTGAACACCACGGCAAGTTCAGTGAACATCACGCTAAAGGTAGTGAACACCACGCCAAGGGTAGTGAATACCACGGCAAGGGTTGTGAACACCACGTTAAGGATAGTGAACACCACGCTAAGGATAGTGAACACCACGCCAAGGATAGTGAATATCACGCCTTGAATAGTAAACACAACTCCAAGGATAGTGAACACCACGCTAAGGATAGTGAACACCACGCCAAGGGTAGTAAACACCACGCCATGGGTAGTGAACACCACGCCAAGGGCAGTGAACACCACGCCAAGAATGGTGAACACCACGCCAAGGTTAGTGAACCCCACGCCAAGGGTAGTGAACATGACGTCATGGGTAGTGAACACCACGTTAAGGGTAGTGAACACCACGCCAAGAGCAGTGAACACCACGTTAAGGGTAGTGAACACCACGTCAAGGGTAGTAAACATGACGGCAAGGGTAGTGAACCCCACGCCAAGGGTAGTGAACATGACGTCATGGGTAGTGAACACCACGTTAAGGGTAGTGAACACCACGCCAAGAGTATTGAACACCACGTTAAGGGTAGTGAACACCACGCCAAGGGTAGTAAACATGACGGCAAGGGTAGTGAACACCACGTCAAGGGTAGTGAAGAACATGGCAAGGGTAGTGATCACCACGCCAAGGGTAGTGAACACCACGCCATGGGTAGTGAACACCATGCCATGGATAGTGAACACCACGGCAAGTTCAGTGAACACCACGTTAAGGGTAGTGAACAACACGCCAAGGGTAGTAAACATGACGGCAAGGGTAGTGAACACCACGTCAAGGGTAGTGAAGAACATGGCAAGGGTAGTGATCACCACGCCAAGGGTAGTGAACACCACGCAAAGGGTAGTGAACACCACGCCAAGGGTAGTGAACACCACGCAAAGGGTAGTGAACACCACGCCAAGGATAGTGAACACCACGTTAAGGATATTGAACACCACGCTAAGGGTAGTGAACACCATGCCAAGGGTAGTGAACACCATGCCAAAGGTAGTGAACACTAAGTGAAGGGTAGTGAACACCGAGCCAAGGGTAGTGAACACCACGCAAAGGGTAGTGAACATGACGCCTAGAGTAGTGAACACCACGCCAAGGGAAATAAACACCACGCCATGGGTAGTGAACACCATGCCATGGGTAGTGAACACCACGCCAAGGGCAGTGAACACCACGCCAAGGGTGGTGAACACCACGCCAAGGTTAGTGAACCCCACGCCAAGGGTAGTGAACATGACGTCATGGGTAGTGAACACCACGTTAAGGGTAGTGAACACCACGCCAAGAGTCGTGAACACCACGTTAAGGGTAGTGAACACCACGCCAAGGGTAGTAAACATGACGGCAAGAGTCGTGAACACCACGTCAAGGGTAGTGAAGAACATGCCAAGGGTAGTGATCACCACGCCAAGGGTAGTGAACACCACGCCATGGGTAGTGAACACCATGTCATGGGTAGTGAACACCACGGCAAGTTCAGTGAACATCACGCTAAGGGTAGTGAACACCACGCCAAGGGTAGTGAATACCACGGCAAGGGTTGTGAACACCACGTTAAGGATAGTGAACACCACGCTAAGGATAGTGAACATCACGCCAAGGGTAGTAAACACCACTCCATGGGTAGTGAACACCATGCCATGGGTAGTGAACACCACGCCAAGGGCAGTGAACACCACGCCAAGAATGGTGAACACCACGCCAAGGTTAGTGAACACCACGCCAAGGTTAGTGAACCCCACGCCAAGGGTAGTGAACATGACGTCATGGGTAGTGAACTCCACGTTAAGGGTAGTGAACACCACGCCAAGAGTAGTGAACACCACGTTAAGGGTAGTGAACACCACACCAAGGGTAGTAAACATGACGGCAAGGGTAGTGAACACCACGTCAAGGGTAGTGAAGAACATGGCAAGGGTAGTGATCACCACGCCAAGGGTAGTGAACACCACGCCATGGGTAGTGAACACCATGCCATGGGTAGTGAACACCACGGCAAGTTCAGTGAATACCACGTTAAGGGTAGTGAACAACACGCCAAGGGTAGTAAACATGACGGCAAGGGTAGTGAACACCACGTCAAGGGTAGTGAAGAACATGGCAAGGGTAGTGATCACCACGCCAAGGGTAGTGAACACCACGCAAAGGGTAGTGAACACCACGCCAAGGGTAGTGAACACCACGCAAAGGGTAGTGAACACCACGCCAAGGATAGTGAACACCACGTTAAGGATATTGAACACCACGCTAAGGGTAGCGAACACCATGCCAAGGGTAGTGAACACCATGCCAAAGGTAGTGAACACTAAGTGAAGGGTAGTGAACACCAAGCCAAGGGTAGTGAACACCACGCAAAGGGTAGTGAACATGACGCCTAGGGTAGTGAACACCACGCCAAGGGAAATAAACACCACGCCATGGGTAGTGAACACCATGCCATGGGTAGTGAACACCACGCCAAGGGCAGTGAACACCACGCCAAGGGTGGTGAACACCACGCCAAGGTTAGTGAACCCCACGCCAAGGGTAGTGAACATGACGTCATGGGTAGTGAACACCACGTTAAGGGTAGTGAACACCACGCCAAGAGTCGTGAACACCACGTTAAGGGTAGTGAACACCACGCCAAGGGTAGTAAACATGACGGCAAGAGTCGTGAACACCACGTCAAGGGTAGTGAAGAACATGCCAAGGGTAGTGATCACCACGCCAAGGGTAGTGAACACCACGCCATGGGTAGTGAACACCATGTCATTGGTAGTGAACACCACGGCAAGTTTAGTGAACATCACGCTAAGGGTAGTGAGCACCACGCCAAGGGTAGTGAATACCACGGCAAGGGTTGTGAACACCACGTTAAGGATAGTGAACACCACGCTAAGGATAGTGAACACCACGCCAAGGGTAGTAAACACCACTCCATGGGTAGTGAACACCATGCCATGGGTAGTGAACACCACGCCAAGGGCAGTGAACACCACGCCAAGAATGGTGAACACCACGCCAAGGTTAGTGAACACCACGCCAAGGTTAGTGAACCCCACGCCAAGGGTAGTGAACATGTCGTCATGGGTAGTGAACACCACGTTAAGGGTAGTGAACACCACGCCAAGAGTAGTGAACACCACGTTAAGGGTAGTGAACACCACACCAAGGGTAGTAAACATGGCGGCAAGGGTAGTGAACACCACGTCAAGGGTAGTGAAGAGTAGTAGGGATGGCAACGAACAGACGATTTTTTTTTGGGGGGGGGGGGGGAAATCGTCTGTGTGAGCCATGGTTTTCCGGGGTTTCAGGTCAAAAATCGTCTGTGTGAGCCATGGTTTTCAGGTTCCAATATCGTCTGTGTGAGCCATGGTTTTCAGGTTCCAATATCCCACGTGTGAGCCAGGGTTTTCAGGTAAATTTTGTCCGTCACAGATTTTAGAAGTTTGTTAAAGTTCTTTTGATGAAAATAATGTCATACGAGTTTTGTTAAAGTTCTTATGGGAGAAATTCAAAATCGTGTTTATGATCCAGGGTTTTCAGGTAAATTTTGTCAGTCACATATTTTAGAAGTTGTTAAAGTTCTTATAATGAAAATAATATCGTACGAGTTTGTTAAGAGTTCTTATGAAAATAATGTTATACGAGTTTTGTTAAGAGTTCTTATGGGATTCTTACTTAGAAACTAGTATATTGCTATATATCTGAATCATTTCACGGCCTTCCCCTGCATCTCCCGCTCATACCTCACACCCCCTCCCTCCCCCCCTTACCTCACAATCTGTGGCCCACCTGTGTTTACCTTACGGTCCCAGTCAGACGCGGCCTTCAGGTTACCTCTTATCTTATCTTATCTTATCTTCTCCATAATATCTGGACCGTCCCTCTCTCTCTCTCTCTCTCTCTCTCTCTCTCTCTCTCTCTCTCTCTCTCTCTCTCTCTCTCTCTCTCTCTCTCTCTCTCTCTCTCTCTCTCTCTCTCTCTCTCTCTCTTCCTATTTCCTTACAGCTATTTTCAGTTTCAAATAATCATAGAATTTTATTTATATGTTTATGACCGAATTGGAAAAAAGACCATTTTCAGAGAATATTGTCTTAGATGTTTTGTTAAGGAAAACAGACAACTTAGCCATAACATTTAGTTTTATATACATTTACGGCTATTTCACCTGTAAAGACCAAAATTGAACAGAGCCCAGTTATAGACAGAATTTTGTCAGAGACCATTTTATACCTAAAAATGACCAGAGTCGACTTTGTGAGCAAAATTAGTCAGAGACAGTTTTAAGCTCATATTTCATCAGAGTCCAATTATCAACAGAAATTCGCCAGAGTCCAGTTTGCTAGCAAAATTAGTCAGAGACAGTTTTAAGCTCAAATTTCATCAGTCCTGTATTTTATACCCAATTTTCGTCAGAGTCCAGTGTGGTGTTTGTGTGTTACTGAGGAAGTCTTGGTTGTAGGGTTGATGTAAAGTCATGACTTGGTTACTGACTTTAATACTTAATATGATTACATGACTAGTAGCTACCAAGCTTGGCGGGCGTCCTGTACGCTCTATTGTTTACCTCCTCTCTCTGGCGTCTCAGCCGCCACACATAGAAAACGGATGGTACCATTTTCTGTGAACATGACATCCCTCCTTTTCTTTAAAAAGAATGAATACAGGATGTCTACCATGCTTGTAGCACAAAGCAAAGTTATTGACACAAAGTAAGTTATTACCATATCAAGAGATACTGCATACATTTAACATTAATTAAGCACACAAAGAATTTAAACAACTTAATCTTTTCCACAAAGGATTTCAATGTTAAAAATACATATGCAATGTTAAACAAACATGAAAGAAACTGTAATACAAAGTTACAAAATATTGAATGAGATATCTGCATTATTCAAACAATATTAAATTTAGTTTAGCATAATAAGTAAATACTTTTCATTACATAGGAACACAATTAATCATCAAATCGTGTAGGGCGTTTAACATGACGTTTAGGACGAGAGTCCTTAAATGCAATAACATCCCTTGATGAATTGTTTGTCGGGTTATAACTATTTTTTTCTTTTTCTTTTGCACGACTTTGCACTTCATCATTTTCTACACTAGTTGGAATCACTTTGAAATAAGCCATATTACGTGTTATACTATGATCTCTATTACTAGCTGTTACCATAGTTCCTTTTACACTAATCACTTTATATGGTTTTGTATCATACGGCATATCTAACTTTCCCTCTTTTTTCTTTTTAACGAGAACAGTGTCACCAACCTTTATGAACTGTTCCTTTGCACGTTGATCATGAGCAATTTTCATTTTGCCCTTGGCTAGTGCATCCTTCTGAGCGAGACGTTTATCCGTTACCTCGGCTGGCATGACGGGTAGTGCGATTCTCATAGGACGTCCAAATAAAAGTTCGCCAGGCGACTTGCCCAGTGTTCCATGTGGTGTTGCACGGTAGTTCCTGAGAAAAGCATACATAGCTTGTTTCCAGGATCGTCCTTCGGCATGAGCACAGTGTACCGCTTTCATGAGAGGTTGCATGAATCTCTCATCTTCTCCATTTGCTTGAGGATGTAGTGGCATCACACGGCGGTGTTTGAATCCAATATGCTCAGAAAAGTTGACGAAGTCTTGTCCATTGAATGGCGGTCCATTGTCTGTCTTGACAACTTCGGGAATGCCAAAGTTTGAAAAGATCTTGTCGAGTTTCGGGATGACAGCCTTTGCAGATGTGGAAGTGATGATTTCTACTTCTGGATAACGTGAGTGATCATCAATGACTACCATCAAGTACTTTCCAGTTGGTAGTGGTCCACAGAAGTCCATCGATACTTCCGTCCATGGTGCAGCAGGTAGTGGTGAAGGTTGTAGAGGTGTTGGTCTTGAAGTATCCACTGCAGCTTGGCAAGGGACACAGGCATCATGCATATCCTTTGCTTGACGATCAATGCCAGGAAACCACACCTTTTCTCGTAGCAGCTGTTTGGTCCTAACAAGACCTTGGTGTCCTTGATGTGCAAGCTTCAGAGCACGTTGCTGGAGAACAGCTGGAATAACGATACGAGTACCTCGCAGCACAGTGTCGCGTTGTTGCGTAACACTTAATTCTGTCTGGAAGCGTTCAAGTGCTTTGAATGCATCTTGGTCAACTCCTGAGGGTGGGATGCGTGGAAACTTTTTCTTAGTCAATGCATCCACTGTTGCTTGCAGAGTTGGGTCCTCCAGGGTTGCAGTACGGATTTCATCAAGAGTGAGAGCCTTAGGGACTGCATCACAGGTTACAGAGTGTACATATTCCTCGGCAACTTGCTGATGCTTGGTGATGGTGAAACTGTTTGCAGGATGTCGACTGATGTAATCAGCGGGATTGCCTGCACCCGGCTTGTATTTCACCGTAAAGTTGTATGGTTGCAGACGAAGAGCCCATCTCTCAATGCGAGCTGGTGGTTTGGACTTTGGATTATTGAAGATGGTCTCCAACGGTTTGTGGTCAGTGACCATCGTGGTGAAGGGCGCACCAAGCAGATACACATTGAAGTGTTCACAGCCCCATACAAGAGCAAGAGCTTCCTTCTCTGTCTGACTGTATCGTTGCTCAACATCTGTGAGAGAACGGCTGGCGTAGGCAATTACTACTCTGGAATCTGGTTGACCAGGTTTGTGTTGGGCTAAAACAGCACCTAATCCAACAGGACTAGCATCCACCGTTAACTCAGTGTCCATTGATGGATCAAAGTATGCAGCAGTCGCATTCTCTACTAGTGCATCTTTCACAGCATCAAATGCATTTTGCTGGATATTGCTCCAGTACCATGATGCATTTTTCTTCAGGAGCTCACGTAGAGGCTTTGTAATGGTAGCAAAATCTGGAATGAAGCGAGAACAGTAGTTTGCCATTCCCAGAAAACTATGTACTTCAGTGGACGTTGAAGGAGGTGCAGCATTCTTGATATCTGCAACTTTCTTAGGATCTGGAGACAGACCTTTGTCACTAAGTACATGTCCAAAGAATTCAATTTTATGTTGATTGAACTCACACTTTGCTCGGCTTAACGTCAGATTCTTTTCTCGTAAGCGTTGCAATGTTGCACGAAGAGCTTTGTTGTGTTCAGCTTGGGTACGGCCATAAACAATGATGTCATCAGACATGTTGTCAGCATTAGGTATATCTTGCAATACCTGGCTGATGATGTGCTGGAATACCTCGGCAGCACTGTTATTACCAAAACTCAGGCGCTTGTACCTATACAGATCTCGATGTATCGTAAACGTTGTGATGAATCGACTCTCCTCATCAAGTTCAAGCTGATGATAGCCCTTGTTTAAATCTAACTTGCTGAATACAGTTGCACCATTCAAGCGGTAGATCATATCATCTACTGTCGGTGTAGGATGGCGTTCACGCATTATTGCCTTGTTGGGCACACGCATGTCCACACAAATGCGTATCTCATCTGGATTCTTCGGCTTTGGTGGAGTGACAATTGGGCTTACCCATGGTGTTGGGCCTGTTACTGGTTCAATGATATCTAGTTCTATCAGCCTATCCAGTTCGGCATCGACTTTCTTGCGAGTATGGAATGGTTGTCGGCGATGTGGTTGGGCAACTGGAATTACATCTGGGTTGATATGCAGATGTACTTTGCTATCAGTATAACAACCTATGGATTTAAATCGATCAGAAAATTCAGCAACAATACCATCAACATTGTTTGCAGATTCCACTGCTACAGCATTAGAAAGCTGAAGTAGCCCCAATTTGGTTGAAGTCTTGTAACTGAGTAAAGACTCCTTTGCATTCCTAACAACATGGAATGTAGTAATGAGCATTGCATTCTTTGACTTAATCTCTGCAGTTAAAGTTCCAATCACTGGCAAGGCTAACTTCGAAGCATAGGCAGTGGCTTTACCATTGTATTTTTCTAGCTTTGGGAACTGTTTTCTAAATTTTTCATAGTGGCACTCAGCCATGGTGTCAATGTTTGATCCAGTGTCAATAAGAACTTTGAGACAAATACCAGCAATATATACTATAGTCTCTGGGTTGTTTGGAAGATCATTCCATTCTGTGATTGATTGTACTCCTTAAGTATAATCACATTCACTGTCATCTGAGACTGGTTGTAATGAAATGCTGTCTTGTACATTATTAACATTTTGGATATGAGGCTCAATATTGTGTATACCACCTCGACCCCTATGACCTGATCCTCGTACAGTGCTTTTATTCATTGACTGTGGTTTCTTTAGTGCGGAACGACACATAGCACCAAAATGACCTAGTTTTCCACACTCATAGCACTTCTTACCTTGAGCAGGACAAACATTATCTTGGTGTGGGTAGTCTCCTCCACAATTGTAACATTTATTGTTGACACCCTCTGATGTGGGTCGTTGTGACTGCTTGAGCCTTGTTCCTTGACCCCAGTTGTGACGTGGTTCTCGGCTAAATTTACTGTTAGGTTTGCCATGATATCTTCTTTGATCACGGTGTCCTCCCTGAACCTTACGTACCTCATCACTGTTAGTAACAGTGGCAGAACCGTTATTAGCACTGCACTCCATGACACGAGCATCACGTGCAGCATCTTCCATTCGACGAGCCATATCCAGTATCTTGGTAAGAGAACTGTCATCATCAACAAGTTCTAGAGCTCTTCGACGAAGACGTGTAGATGTGCATGATTCAATTATTTGCTGTTTGATTTCTTTGTCAACATCAGCAAACTCACAATGGGCTGCTAAACTCTGCAGACGTGTGTGGTATTGATCCACAGTTTCATTAGAGAGTTGTTTTGCTCTCCTGAAATGCATAATTTCCATAGCAGTATTTTGCCTTGGTTTGAAATGCTCTGTTAGTTTGGCTTTGGCAGTGTCATAATCTTTGGCACCACCAGTGTCTTTCAGTGTGTCAAAGATGTCACAAACTCTATCACCTGCATAATGAAGTAGAAAGGCACGGTTTCTTTCAGCACTTTTGATGTCAGAAACTATCAACAAATTTTCAAACTTTTTAAGCCATTTGACCCACCTCTGTGACAGGTTTGTCTGGTCACAGTCAGGATCAAATGCAGGAAACTGAGGTATATTTGCCATTTTTTACTGAATAAATGTAAACTTATCACTTAAATGTTCCTCAGAATATTAAACACTTACTGCACTGTATATGTTAGTCAAGAATTCACTGTAATTACTTTAATTTTGCAAAGCACACAAGCATTTTAATGCAAAAGTTCACAACAGTGCACAATATAGCAGCAACTGACTTCTTACCTAGCCCTTGTGTACATGTGTTGTTCCTACTCACAGCAGCAGCACAGCAGTTGGTACAGCAGCAGTTGGTACAGCAGCAGTTGGTACAGCAGTTGGTGCAGCAGTTGGTACAGCAGTTGGTACAGCAGTCAGTTCAGTGTGATGAATTTTGTAGCACGAAGCGTCGTTTCGTAACCAAAACATCAGGTTTTGTACACATCAATGCGTCGTTTCGTACACAACGTCGGCAGATTCCTCAGTACACAGTTTCTTCAGCACAGCTTGGGTAGCACACAGCTTGGGTAGCACACAGCATTGGTTAGCACACAGCATCGTTTAGCACACAGCATTGGTTAGCACACAGCATCGGTTAGCATACAGCATCGGGTATGGCGCTCACAGCTTCTCTTCCTCCTCCAGGCAGCATGCTTCTCCCTTGTGTTTGAAACTAAACAAATACCTGCGTTCACAGTTCATCCTCGTCGCCAATGTGGTGTTTGTGTGTTACTGAGGAAGTCTTGGTTGTAGGGTTGATGTAAAGTCATGACTTGGTTACTGACTTTAATACTTAATATGATTACATGACTAGTAGCTACCAAGCTTGGCGGGCGTCCTGTACGCTCTATTGTTTACCTCCTCTCTCTGGCGTCTCAGCCGCCGCACATAGAAAACGGATGGTACCATTTTCTGTGAACATGACATCCAGTTTATGCTCAAATTCGCCAGAGTCTACTTTGAGAGCAAAATTCATCAGAGTCCAGTTCTTGATCGAAATTAATCAGAGTCCAATTGAAGACCCAAATTTGACAGAGACCCCATTTTCGCTACTAGCAGTCCAATCCCCCATGAAATTTTAAAGTCATATTTCAGTCGTAGTAAATAAGATCAAGTCAGTTACTGAGCTCCAGCTCTCGTCCCCCACCCTACTCCACCCTCAAGTCTTTGTTAATACCCTATCAATTCCCCTGAAATTTTTACCCTCTGTATTTCAGGCACCGTAAATAAGATCAAAACAGTTAACGAGCTCCAGCTTTCGTCCCCACCTTAGTTCTCTCTCGTATCTTTGTAAATAACCCATCAATTTCCCTGAAATTTTTACCCTCTGTATTTCAGACATAGTAAATATGATGTAAACAATTATAAAACTCTAGCTCTTGTCCTCTGTCCAAGTTCACTCCTGTAAATTCATTACTATCAGTCCAAATCCCCCTGAGATTTAAACACCCAACTACATTTTCAGACATAGTAAATAAAAACCAGTTCAGTTATCAAGTTTCAACTCTTGTCCCCCAGCTTAGTTCATTTTGTACAAGTTCTTTATTTTCCAACTAAATCACCCTGAGATTTAAGATCACCTTATTTCTAACGTAGTAAAATTAATCTGGACATAAGCCAAGCTCCATTTCCTCTGTCTTAGAACATCGAACATAAATATATCCGATCAAGTCCCTCTCCAACCTAACTCTTTATCAGAGTAGTCACAAAACCCCAACCTGTGTAATTATCTTTCATCCCCAACGTATCCAAACCTTCAATAATCATCTTACTGTATTTGCATATTTTCTCTATATTCAGCTGTGCTCTTCACATTTTTTCCATGTTTTCTGTGTTCATTCCATGTTCTACAAATGTTCACCGCATGCTCAGTTCAAATTTTTTCTACCATTTTCCCCGTATGTTCATTATGTTCTTTGTCATTTTTCATGTACATCATATGTTCTCTGTATAACTTTTATACTCAATATTCATGTTCTCAATGTTCTAGCTTGTTCTTCACATGTTCAGTGTTCATTCTTGTATTCCCTATGTTCCTTATCATGTCTTCATATTCTCTACAAGTTCATATTCCCTGCATGTTCACTCTATTCATCATCTTTTTCTTACATGTTTTCTGTGTTCACCGTATGTTCACTGTGTTCATTCCCCTACTTAACCTCAATTTTTTTTATGTTCTTTGTTTCTTTAAACAAATTTGTTTCTTCCATTCACTAACTAGTTCTTTGTCAAATAATATTATATTGCAATACAGTTCCCTCAACAATTTTAGTCACCAAGTTTTTATTTGCAAAACTATGTCAAAGTAATTCTCGTAGTCAACTTAATAGTTCTACCAACCCCGTTCTTAAACAAATCTACACTTTATTCAGTTCCAAATTTACAAAGACAAACCTTTCTTGTAACTTCTTAACTAAAAATCTTTCGTCAAAAATCAATCAAATTTCGTTAAAAATCAGTTCCAAATTTACAAAGACAAACCTTTCTTGTAACTTCTTAACTAAAAATCTTTCGTCAATCAACTAAAACATAGTCACTTTCCTCATTTCTCAACTAAACTTATTATCCAATCAACCAAAAAATAGTCAAAGGAATCTTTCCAACACTGTTCATAACTAAACTTATTCCCTAGTCATCAGAAAATAACCGTGTTCTTCATGTTTCATTGTCATTTCATAACTAACTTTATCCGTCTTCAAGTAATTGAAAATAGTCTTGTTCATCATTTCGTAACAGCCATTATGTTTTTGTCAAGTAAGAAAAAATAACCAAAGATATCTTTCATCGCTGTTCTTAACCGACATTATACTTTGGGGAGCACAAAAATAGTCTCCCTCGTCATGTTTTGTCTTTTTCCTTAACTAAAAGTATTCATCAGTCAACTAAAAAATAGTTAATTCATCATGTTTCCTTGTCATTTCTTAACTGAAATACCACTTCTCTCATCTGAAAATAGTCATGTGTAGCCTCTTTCCAACACTGTGCTTAACTAAAGTAACCTTTCACTTCGCTAAAATAGTCATATTCATCATTGTTCCTAACTAAAATTACATGTCGTTAAGTAAGAAATATAGTCAAAGACACTCTTCGAGACATCAAGGACTTACTCAAAGACATCAAAGTTGCACTCAAAATCATCCTTTGAGACATCAAAAACATCCTTTAAGACTTCAAGGGCACTCTTCGAGATATCAAAAGACACTCTCAAACACTTAAAAAATTTACTCGCATCCTCAAAGTTATTCTCAGGGTCATCAAAAGTTAATCTCAGTCATCAAAATGTTATTCTCTAAGTAACCTTTCGTTCATCAGAGAAACTTTCTAAGACATCTTCGTTCATTAAAGTTAATCTCAGAGGCATAAAAGTTATTCTCAGAGCTAACAAAATTATTCTCGATGGCATCAAAAAGTATTTTCTCGTTCATCAAACTTAATCTCATAGTTAACAAAGGTAATCTCTAACTCACTCTCGTTCATCAAAGTTGCACTCAAAGACATCCTTTGAGACATCAAAGACATCCTTTAAGACATCAAAGTTATTCTCAGAGGCGTAAAAGCTATTCTCAGAGACATAAAAGTTATTTTCAGGGACATAAAAGTTATTCTCTAAGTAACCTTTCGTTCGTCAGAGAAACTTTCTAAGACATCTTCGTTCATTAAAGTTAATCTCAGAGGCATAAAAGTCCTTCTCAGAGCTATCAAACTTGTTCTCAAAGTCATCAAAGTTTTCTCGAAGTCATCAAAGATATTCTCAGAGTCATCGAAGGTAATCTCTAACTCACTTTCGTTCAACATAGTAATTCTCTAAGTCATCAAAGTTATTCTCTAAGACAACAAAGTCATTCTCAGAGTCATCAAAAGTTATTCTCAGAGTCACCTTTGTTATTCAAAGATGCCTTCTGAGACATCCTCGTTCAACAAAAACTGTCCTCAGAGCCATCAAAAAGTTAAATACAATCATCAAAGTTATTCTCTAAGTATCTTTTCGTTCATCAGAGAAGCTTTCTAAGACATCTTTGTTCATCAAAGTTGTTCTCTAAGACATCAATGTTGTTCTCTAAGACATCAAAGATGTTCTCTAAATCATAAAAGTTAATCTATAAGTCACCTTCGTTCATTAGAGAAACTTTCCAATCCATCTTCGTTGATCAAAGTTATTCGCAGAGTCATCAAAGTGATCTCTAATTCACCTTCGTTCTCCAAAAAGTTGTTCTCTAAGACACCTTCGTTCATCAAGGAAACTCTTCTTCTTCCATCATGTTATTCTTTAAGACATCTTCAGTCATAAAATTTCTATCCAAAATGTAACTAGTTCAGCTTTTCTTACCAAACCTGCACTTCTGTTAAAATATATTTTCGTAGTCACTTTACCCTAAAACTGTTCTCTGAACTATCCTAACTTAACTTACCTTACCTTACCTATCTTACCTAACTTAACCTGCGTAACCTAACTCTACCTATCGTAACATAACTTACCTTACCTTTACCTATCTTACCTAACTTAACCTGCATAACCTAACTTTACCTATCCTAACATAACTTACTTTACCTTACCTAACTTTACCTATCGTAACATAACTTACCTTACCTTACCTATCATACCTAACTTACCTAACCTAACCTAACTTATCCTGCTTAACCTAACTTACCTTACCTTACCTATCTTACCTAACTTTACCTATCGTAACATAACTTACCTTACCTTACCTATCATACCTAACTTACCTAACCTAACCTAACTTATCATGCTTAACCTAACTTACCTACATTTACCTAACTTAACCTGCTTAACTTAACTTTACCTATCCTAACTTAACTTACCTAACTTAATCTAACTTATCCTGCTTAATTTAACTTACCTACATTACCTAACTTAACCTGCTTAACCTAACTTTACCTACCTTACCTAACTTAACCTGCTTAACCTATCTTACCTACCCTACCTAACTTGACCTAACTTATCCTGCTTAACCTAACTTACCTTACCTTACCTAACTTAACCTGCTTAACCTAATTTACCTACCCTACCTAACTTAACCTGCTTAACCTAACTTACCTTACCTTACCTAACTTAACCTGCTTAACCTAACTTACATAACTTAACCTAACCTAACTTACGTATCTTATCCTACCTATCCTAACCTAACCTAACTTGCTTTACCTAACTTAATCTTACATTCCCAAACTGATGTATCCTAACTTATCTAGTCCAACCAGACATGATCTAACTTACATAATTATTCCTGCTTGTCTTTTGTGTTTCGTCAATCATTGTCTCATATTCATTTACTCATTTCAAGGGTTAATTTCTCAAATGGATATTTTTGCATTTCAAGTGTTATTTGTTTAAGATTGGGTGTTTAACCATTTCAAAGGATTTTTGTTATATATGGGAATTTACTCGTTTCAAGGGCTAATTTCTCAAATGGCCATTTTTACAGATCAAGGGTTATTTGTTAAAGTTCGTCAAGTTGCTCATAAGTTGTATTTATTATGTTTGTTATCATTTATTCTTATTCCCCAACCCCTTAACCTAACCTCTTGTAATCTTAGTGTATTTAGTAGGTTCTATCATATGTTCTTATTCCCCAACCCTTTAACCTAACCTTTCAGATGTAGTTTATTGTGTTTTTGACGTATTTGTTGAATATATTATCCTTTTCATAACCTTTCAGATGTAGTTTTGTTTCTCCTTTGTATATTTTTTTTTACCCACCATCCCACTTAACCTTCTTTACTTCTTTTACTTTGTTTTCACATATAAGTTCATTCTTTATCTTATTAATAATAAAATTACAATAGTAAATAATCAGATCTACTAAGACTTGAAATTGAGAAAAAACAAGAGAGCAAAGGAGTGAGAGCATGTAAAGAGGAGAAAAGAGTAAGAGAGAGGGGGAGGAAGAGCATGGGAGCACTAAGACTTGAATTTGAGAAACAAGAGAGCATTTGAGCAAATGAGTGAGAGAGGTGGGGAGGAAGAGAGAGAATAAGGGAGAGAGATAGAAAAGGAGGGTTAGAAGGAGTAGGAGAAACAAAGTAAAAGAAGGAAAGAAAGTTAAGTGGGATGGTGGGTAAATAAAAAATATACAAAGGAGAAACAAAACTACATCTGAAAGGTTAAGAAAAGGATAATATATTCAACAAATGCGTCAAAAACACAATAAACTACATCTGAAAGGTTAGGTTAAAGGGTTGGGGAATAAGAACATATGATAGAACCTACTAAATACACTAAGATTACAAGAGGTTAGGTTAAGGGGTTGGGGTTTATGAATAAATGATAGTTTATTCACCACGCCTTGGATAGTAAACACAACTCCAAGGATAGTGAACACCACGCTAAGGATAGTGAACACCACGCCTAGTTCAGTGAACACCACGCCAAGGATAGTAAACACCACTCCAAGGATGGTGAACACCACGCCAAGTTCAGTGAACACCACGCCAAGGTTAGTGAACACCACGCCAAGGATAGTGAACACCACGCAAAGGGTAGTGAACATGACGCCAAGGGTAGTGAACACCACGCCAAGGGTAGTAAACACCACGCCATGGGTAGTGAACACCATGTCATGGGTAGTGAGCACCACGCCAAGGGCACTGAACACCACGCCATGGGTAGTGAACAGCACGCTAAGGGTAGTGAACACCACGCTAAGGGTAGGGAACACCACGCAAAGGGTAGTGAACACCACGACAAGGGTAGTGAACACCCCGCCAAGGTTAGTGAACACTATGCCAAGGGTAGTGAACACCATGCCAAGGGTAGTGAACACCACGTCCAGGGTAGTGAACACCACGTGAAGGGTAGTGAACACCACTCCAAGGGTAGTGACCACCACGCAAAGGGTAGTGAACACCACGTGAAGGGTAGTGAACACCACGCCAAGGGTAGTGAACACCACGCCAAGGATAGTGAACACCACGCCAAGGGTACTGAACACCACGCTAAGGGTAGTGAACACCATGCCAAGGGTACAGAACACCATGCCAATGGTAGTGAACACTAACCAAAGGGTAGTGAACACCAAACCAAGGGTAGTGAACACCACGCAAAGGGTAGTGAAACATGACGCCTAGGGTAGTGAACACCACGCCAAGGTTAGTAAATACCACGCCATGGGTAGTGAATACCATGCCATGGGTAGTGAACACCACGCCAAGGGCAGTGAACACCACGCCAAGGGTGGTGAACACCATGCCAAGGTTAGTGAACCCCACACCAAGGGTAGTGAACATGACGTCATGGGTAGTGAGCACCACGCTAAGGGTAGTGAACACCACCCCAAGAGTAGTGAACACCACGTTAAGGGTAGTGAATACCACGCCAAAGGTAGTAAACATGAAGGCAAGGGTAGTGAACACCACATCAAGGGTAGTGAAGAACATGCCAAGGGGAGTGATCACCACGCCAAGGGTAGTAAACACCACGCCATGGGTAGTGAACACCATGCCATGGGTAGTGAACACCACGGCAAGTACAGTGAACATCACGCTAAGGGTAGTGAACACCACGCCAAGGGTAGTGAATACCACGGCAAGGGTTGTGAACACCACGCTAAGGATAGTGAACACCACGCTAAGTATAGTGAACACCACGCCAAGGATAGTGAACACCACGCCTTGGATAGTAAACACAACTCCAAGGATAGTGAACACCACGCTAAGGATAGTGAACACCACGCCTAGTTCAGTGAACACCACGCCAAGGATAGTAAACACCACTCCAAGGATAGTGAACACCACGCCAAGTTCAGTGAACACCACGCCAAGGTTAGTGAACACCACGCCAAGGATAGTGAACACCACGCCAAGGATAGTGAACATCACGCCAAGGATAGTGAACACCACACAAAGATAGTGAACACTACGGCAAGGATAGTGAACACCACACCAGGGGCAGTGAACACCACGCCTAGGATAGTGAACACCACGCCAAGGATAGTAAACACTACGCTAAGGATAGTGGACACCTCACCAAGGGTAGTGAACACCATGCTAAAGATAGTGAACACCACGCCAAGGATAGTGAACACTACGCAAAGGATAGTGAACACCACGCCAAGGGTAGTGAACACCACGCTATAAGTAGTGAACACCACGCTAAGAGTAGGGAACACCACGCCAAGGGTAGTGATCACCACGCCAAGGGTAGTGAACACCACGCCAAGGGTAGTGAACACTATGCCAAGGGTAGTGAACACCATGCCAAGGGTAGTGAACACCACGCCCAGGGTAATGAACACCACGTGAAGGGTAGTGAACACTACTCCAAGGATAGTGAACACCACGCAAAGGGTAGTGAACACCACGCCAAGGGTATTTAACACCACGCCAAGGGTAGTGAACACCACGCCAAGGATAGTGAGCACCACGCCAAGGGTAGTGAACACCACGCTAAGGGTAGTGAACACCATGCCAAGGGTAGTGAACACCATCCCAATGGTAGTGAACACTAAGGAAGGGTAGTGAACACCAAGCCAAGGATAGTGAACACCACGCAAAGGGTAGTTAACATGACGCCAAGGGTAGTGAACACCACGCAAAGGGTAGTGAACACCACGCCAAGGATAGTGAACACCACGTTAAGGATATTGAACACCACGCTAAGGGTAGCGAACACCATGCCAAGGGTAGTGAACACCACGCTAAGGGTAGGAAACACCACGCCAAGGGTATTGAACACCACGCCAAGGGTAGTGAACACCACGCCAAGGGTTTGTGAACACTATGCCAAGGGTAGTGAACACCATGCCAAGGGTAGTGAACACCACGTCCAGGGTAGTAAACACCACGTCCAGGGTAGTGGAACAACACTCCAAGGGTAGTGAACACCACGCATAGGGTAGTGAACACCACGCCAAGGATAGTGAACACCACGCCAAGGGTATTAAACACCACGCTAAGGGTAGTAAACACCATGCCAAGGGTAGTGAACACGATGCCAATGGTAGTGAACACTAAGCGAAGGGTAGTGAACACCAAGCCAAGGGTAGTGAACACCACGCAAAGGGTAATGAACATGACGCCTAGGGTAGTGAACACCACGCCATGGGTAGTGAACACCATGCCATGGGTAGTGAACACCACGCCAAGGGTAGTGAACATGACGTCATGGGTAGTGAACACCACGTTAAGGGAAGTGAACACCACGCGAAGAGTAGTGAACACCACGTTAAGGGTAGTAAACACCACGCCAAGGGTAGTAAACATGACGGCAAGGGTAGTGAACACCACGTCAAGGGTAGTGAAGAACATGCCATTGGTAGTGATCACCACGCCAAGGGTAGTGAACACCACGCCATGGGTAGTGAACACCATGCCATGGGTAGTGAACACCACGGCAAGTTCAGTGAACATCACGCTAAGGGTAGTGAACACCACGCCAAGGGGAGTGAATACCACGGCAAGGGTTGTGAACACCACGCTAAGGATAGTGAATACCACGCCCTGGATAGTAAACACAACTCCAAGGATAGTGAACACCACGCTAAGGATAGTAAACACCACGCCTAGTTCAGTGAACACCACGCCAAGGATAGTAAACACCACTCCAAGGATAGTGAACACCACGCCAAGTTCAGTGAACACCACGCCAAGGTTAGTGAACACCACGCCAAGGATAGTGAACACCACGCCAAGGATAGTGAACATCACGCCAAGGATAGTGAACACCACACAAAGATAGTGAACACTACGGCAAGGATAGTGAACACCACACCAGGGGCAGTGAACACCACGCCTAGGATAGTGAACACCACGCCAAGGATAGTAAACACTACGCTAAGGATAGTGGACACCTCACCAAGGGTAGTGAACACCATGCTAAAGATAGTGAACACCACGCCAAGGATAGTGAACACTACGCAAAGGATAGTGAACACCACGCCAAGGGTAGTGAACACCACGCTATAAGTAGTGAACACCACGCTAAGAGTAGGGAACACCACGCCAAGGGTAGTGATCACCACGCCAAGGGTAGTGAACACCACGCCAAGGGTAGTGAACACCACGCTAAGGGTAGGAAACACCACGCCAAGGGTATTGAACACCACGCCAAGGGTAGTGAACACCACGCCAAGGGTTGTGAACACTATGCCAAGGGTAGTGAACACCATGCCAAGGGTAGTGAACACCACGTCCAGGGTAGTAAACACCACGTCCAGGGTAGTGAACAACACTCCAAGGGTAGTGAACACCACGCATAGGGTAGTGAACACCACGCCAAGGATAGTGAACACCACGCCAAGGGTATTAAACACCACGCTAAGGGTAGTAAACACCATGCCAAGGGTAGTGAACACGATGCCAATGGTAGTGAACACTAAGCGAAGGGTAGTGAACACCAAGCCAAGGGTAGTGAACACCACGCAAAGGGTAATGAACATGACGCCTAGGGTAGTGAACACCACGCCATGGGTAGTGAACACCATGCCATGGGTAGTGAACACCACGCCAAGGGTAGTGAACATGACGTCATGGGTAGTGAACACCACGTTAAGGGAAGTGAACACCACGCGAAGAGTAGTGAACACCACGTTAAGGGTAGTAAACACCACGCCAAGGGTAGTAAACATGACGGCAAGGGTAGTGAACACCACGTCAAGGGTAGTGAAGAACATGCCATTGGTAGTGATCACCACGCCAAGGGTAGTGAACACCACGCCATGGGTAGTGAACACCATGCCATGGGTAGTGAACACCACGGCAAGTTCAGTGAACATCACGCTAAGGGTAGTGAACACCACGCCAAGGGGAGTGAATACCACGGCAAGGGTTGTGAACACCACGCTAAGGATAGTGAATACCACGCCCTGGATAGTAAACACAACTCCAAGGATAGTGAACACCACGCTAAGGATAGTAAACACCACGCCTAGTTCAGTGAACACCACGCCAAGGATAGTAAACACCACTCCAAGGATAGTGAACACCACGCCAAGTTCAGTGAACACCACGCCAAGGTTAGTGAACACCACGCCAAGGATAGTGAACACCACGCCAAGGATAGTGAACATCACGCCAAGGATAGTGAACACCACACAAAGATAGTGAACACTACGGCAAGGATAGTGAACACCACACCAGGGGCAGTGAACACCACGCCTAGGATAGTGAACACCACGCCAAGGATAGTAAACACTACGCTAAGGATAGTGGACACCTCACCAAGGGTAGTGAACACCATGCTAAGATAGTGAACACCACGCCAAGGATAGTGAACACTACGCAAAGGATAGTGAACACCACGCCAAGGGTAGTGAACACCACGCTATAAGTAGTGAACACCACGCTAAGAGTAGGGAACACCACGCCAAGGGTAGTGATCACCACGCCAAGGGTAGTGAACACCACGCCAAGGGTAGTGAACACTATGCCAAGGGTAGTGAACACCATGCCAAGGGTAGTGAACACCACCCAGGGTAATGAACACCACGTGAAGGGTAGTGAACACTACTCCAAGGATAGTGAACACCACGCAAAGGGTAGTGAACACCACGCCTAGGGTATTTAACACCACGCCAAGGGTAGTGAACACCACGCCAAGGATAGTGAGCACCACGCCAAGGGTAGTGAACACCACGCTAAGGGTAGTGAACACCATGCCAAGGGTAGTGAACACCATCCCAATGGTAGTGAACACTAAGGGAAGGGTAGTGAACACCAAGCTAAGGATAGTGAACACCACGCAAAGGGTAGTTAACATGACGCCAAGGGTAGTGAACACCACGCAAAGGGTAGTGAACACCACGCCAAGGATAGTGAACACCACGTTAAGGATATTGAACACCACGCTAAGGGTAGCGAACACCATGCCAAGGGTAGTGAACACCACGCTAAGGGTAGGAAACACCACGCCAAGGGTATTGAACACCACGCCAAGGGTAGTGAACACCACGCCAAGGGTTGTGAACACTATGCCAAGGGTAGTGAACACCATGCCAAGGGTAGTGAACACCACGTCCAGGGTAGTAAACACCACGTCCAGGGTAGTGAACAACACTCCAAGGGTAGTGAACACCACGCAAAGGGTAGTGAACACCACGCCAAGGATAGTGAACACCACGCCAAGGGTATTAAACACCACGCTAAGGGTAGTAAACACCATGCCAAGGGTAGTGAACACGATGCATGGTAGTGAACACTAAGCGAAGGGTAGTGAACACCAAGCCAAGGGTAGTGAACACCACGCAAAGGGTAATGAACATGACGCCTAGGGTAGTGAACACCACGCCATGGGTAGTGAACACCATGCCATGGGTAGTGAACACCACGCCAAGGGTAGTGAACATGGCGTCATGGGTAGTGAACACCACGTTAAGGGAAGTGAACACCACGCGAAGAGTAGTGAACACCACGTTAAGGGTAGTAAACACCACGCCAAGGGTAGTAAACATGACGGCAAGGGTAGTGAACACCACGTCAAGGGTAGTGAAGAACATGCAAGGGTAGTGACACCGCCAAGGGTAGTGAACACCACGCCATGGTAGTGAACACCATGCATGGGTAGTGAACACCACGGAAGTTCAGTGAACATCACGCCAGGGTAGTGAACACCACGCCAAGGGGAGTGAATACCCACGGCAAGGGTTGTGAACACCACGCTAAGGATAGTGAATACCACGCCTTGGATAGTAAACACAACTCCAAGGATAGTGAACACCACGCTAAGGATAGTGAACACCACGCCTAGTTCAGTGAACACCACGCCAAGGATAGTAAACACCACTCCAAGGATAGTGAACACCACGCCAAGTTCAGTGAACACCACGCCAAGGTTAGTGAACACCACGCCAAGGATAGTGAACACCACGCCAAGGATAGTGAACATCACGCCAAGGATAGTGAACACCACACAAAGATAGTGAACACTACGGCAAGGATAGTGAACACCACACCAGGGGCAGTGAACACCACGCCTAGGATAGTGAACACCACGCCAAGGATAGTAAACACTACGCTAAGGATAGTGGACACCTCACCAAGGGTAGTGAACACCATGCTAAAGATAGTGAACACCACGCCAAGGATAGTGAACACTACGCAAAGGATAGTGAACACCACGCCAAGGGTAGTGAACACCACGCTATAAGTAGTGAACACCACGCTAAGAGTAGGGAACACCACGCCAAGGGTAGTGATCACCACGCCAAGGGTAGTGAACACCACGCCAAGGGTAGTGAACACTATGCCAAGGGTAGTGAACACCATGCCAAGGGTAGTGAACACCACGCCCAGGGTAATGAACACCACGTGAAGGGTAGTGAACACTACTCCAAGGATAGTGAACACCACGCAAAGGGTAGTGAACACCACGCCTAGGGTATTTAACACCACGCCAAGGGTAGTGAACACCACGCCAAGGATAGTGAGCACCACGCCAAGGGTAGTGAACACCACGCTAAGGGTAGTGAACACCATGCCAAGGGTAGTGAACACCATCCCAATGGTAGTGAACACTAAGGGAAGGGTAGTGAACACCAAGCTAAGGATAGTGAACACCACGCAAAGGGTAGTTAACATGACGCCAAGGGTAGTGAACACCACGCAAAGGGTAGTGAACACCACGCCAAGGATAGTGAACACCACGTTAAGGATATTGAACACCACGCTAAGGGTAGCGAACACCATGCCAAGGGTAGTGAACACCACGCTAAGGGTAGGAAACACCACGCCAAGGGTATTGAACACCACGCCAAGGGTAGTGA
The DNA here is from genome assembly GCF_040958095.1 of Procambarus clarkii. Taxonomy (NCBI): domain Eukaryota; kingdom Metazoa; phylum Arthropoda; class Malacostraca; order Decapoda; family Cambaridae; genus Procambarus; species Procambarus clarkii. The sequence goes on along the minus strand of NW_027189851.1, from coordinate 550 downwards.
ACACCACGCCAAGGGTTGTGAACACTATGCCAAGGGTAGTGAACACCATGCCAAGGGTAGTGAACACCACGTCCAGGGTAGTAAACACCACGTCCAGGGTAGTGAACAACACTCCAAGGGTAGTGAACACCACGCAAAGGGTAGTGAACACCACGCCAAGGATAGTGAACACCACGCCAAGGGTATTAAACACCACGCTAAGGGTAGTAAAACACCATGCCAAGGGTAGTGAACACGATGCCAATGGTAGTGAACACTAAGCGAAGGGTAGTGAACACCAAGCCAAGGGTAGTGAACACCACGCAAAGGGTAATGTAATGAACATGACGCCTAGGGTAGTGAACACCACGCCATGGGTAGTGAACACCATGCCATGGGTAGTGAACACCACGCCAAGGGTAGTGAACATGGCGTCATGGGTAGTGAACACCACGTTAAGGGAAGTGAACACCACGCGAAGAGTAGTGAACACCACGTTAAGGGTAGTAAACACCACGCCAAGGGTAGTAAACATGACGGCAAGGGTAGTGAACACCACGTCAAGGGTAGT
>NW_027189850.1:0-79749 GCF_040958095.1 Procambarus clarkii | reverse complement strand
TCTAGGCCTCGTTTTGTATACATATATATATATGTGTTTACTAGGGAATGAAAATCCGGTTTGTTTTATTCTAAGTTTTTTCAACAATAAATAGTACATACGCGAACGAACGGTTCGGCTGGGTAAGTATAGCGTTGTGGCGGCCATTTTCTCTGTTAGGCGGGGGTTGGGGGAAGGGGGGGGGGTTGGTCTCTGGTAATTGTGGTATAGGGGTAGTTATATTTGGGCCTCGGTTGGGGGGTAGGTGTTGGTAGGGGGTGGGGGCCCAGGGAGCAGCAGAGGGGGGACCTGAGGGAGAGGCATGGAGTTGCTAGTTAATCATTAAGATATTAATTTGTGGAGATAGGTTATATAAGGAAAGATGTTTAGGAAGGAATAAGAAAAGTGTTTGGAACTGATGAAAGTATATGAGTTATAGTGATTCATGTTAGAAGAAAGATATGTGCTTTAAAAGGTGAAGAGATTTGTAAAGGACTTTATCTGCTTAATAATATATTAATTAACGGTAAATGACCATTGGAGATAGATATTCAACAGCATAATGAGTGGACAAGTTTTAGCAGGAAGGCCGGCACAGAGAGAGAATGGACCGATAAATAGTTAGACATTTTTTCTCGAATGGTATACTCTAATAATCATAGGTACATATTTCAGAGCGCGACATTCGTGCGCGCGCGCACACACACACATATACACACACACTCACACACACACACACACACACACACACACACACACACACACACACACACACACACACACACACACACACACACACACACACACACACATATATATATACAAACATACATACAGTCTCGACAGTCAAATTGCAGAAACTGTCACAATTATGACAAGGATCACTCATATTGGATATATACACACACAGATAAATTCACGTGGATAAGTCACTCCAATTACACGTATGTACACACTCAGACAACATATTTCAGTGAGTGTGGCCCATAGTATACATTAATACTCACACATGGCAGCCCATTCACAATTAATTGGTGTACATATTCATTCACACACATGTTTATGTGTCTCTTTCTTATAAAATACACACACACTGAAAGGAATCTTTGAGAACATTATATACCACATATGTCAGACCAATCCTGAAGTATGCCGCTCCAGCATGGAGTCCACATCTAGTCAAGCATAAGACTAAACTGGAAAAGGTTCAAAGGTTTGCCACCAGACTAGAACCCGAGCTAAGAGGTATGAGCTACGAGGAGAGACTACGGGAATTAAACCTCACTTCGTTGGAAGACAGAAGAGTTAAGGGGGACATGATCACCACATTCAAGATTCTCATGGGAATCGATAAGGTAGATGAAGGTAGGCTATTTAACACAAGGGGCACACGTACTAGGGGACACAGGTGGAAACTGAGTGCCCAAATGAGACACAGAGATATTAGAAAGAACTTTTTTAGTGTCAGAGTAGTTGACAAATGGAATGCATTAGGAAGTGATGTGGTGGAGGCTGACTCCATACACAGTTTCAAGTGTAGATATGATAGAGCCCAATAGGCTCAGGAACTAGTACTCCTGTTGATTGACGGTTGAGAGGCGGGACCAAAGAGCCAGAGCTCAACCCCCGCAAGCACAATAAGGTGAGTACAATTAGGTGAGTACACACAAACTCATTGTTAATTTTCCCTGGAACACAACCCGACAAACCGTTTAACAACCAGGTACCCATTCACTGCTTCGTGAAGATAATCGTTAAGTTAAGGATTGGTGCCTAGTCAATCCGCTCTTCCCCTGCCAGCCAGGATATGAACCCAGGCGAAATCGCTTGAGAAGCGCGAGGTGAGTGCCTTACCACTGATCCACAGGGACTGCCCAAATATGAATGCCATCAGCAGCACTAGCAGTTGGTGTTACCAGGCAGGTTACCCATCCAATTACTAACCAAATTGAAAGTTGCTTAACTTGGCTAATGGGACGAGAAGCAGTGTCCTTTAAGTGGTAGTATGGCCGTTGTTATTGTATACAAGTGGTAACCAATAACTTGTGAGTGAGTGAGTGGTGATGATAATGGTAACTGCGGCGGAGGATACTCACACATACCAGCCAATTCTCCATTAATGATAGTTCTTATAGTCAAACAAACCAACCAAAAGTGGACTATTGCACCAACATGGAAATGTTTGGATGCCATTGATCTCGCACAAATCGCTTATAAATGCCACCCGCCGCTATTTATAAAACCTAAACAATCCTCTTCTAAGCACGAATGACTACTCTTAGGCCTTGGATTATGTTCACTTAGGCTTCATTGAGTCAATACATATAACTTCTTTGAGTCGGGGGACAGGCAACAGGCAGTCTATATATACATGTTAGGCTTATAAAGTGGTCTCCAACACCCACCCCACAAGGTTAAACTAACCCTCACTCACCAGGATGCTAGTAGCTCACTAACTCCTGGATACCTATTTACTGCAAGGTGAACAGGTGCATTGGGTGATAGGAAACGCTACCAACAATTACAGCCCTGCCTGACCGCGATTCAAACCCTGGAATCCCTTATTGAGAGTCGAGAAGGAACACATCATTCATGTTACATATATGTGTACTCACCTATTTGTGCCAGGAGGATCGAGCATTAATCTTAGAGTCTGCCTTTAAGCCGTCAGTTGTTTATAGCAATAACTCTTGGCCTATTTCCTAACTTAACCTAGCCTAACCTATACCCTACCCTAACCTATAACCTACCACAATCTAAAACCAAACCTAATATAACCTAACCTAATCTAAACCTAACCTAGCCTACACCTAAACCCAATCTACCTAACTTACCTAACTAAGCTAACCTAACCAAACCTAACCTAACTAACCTAACCTAACTAACCTAACCTAACCTAACCTAACTAACCTAACCTAACTAATCTAACCTAACCTAACTAACGTAACGTAACGTAACCTAACCTAACCTAACCAAACCTAACCTAACTAACCTAACCTAACCTAACCTAACCTAAACCTACCCTAACCTAACTTAACCAAACCTAACCTAACCAAACTTAACCTAACCTAACCTAACCTAACCAAACCTAACCTAACTAACCTAACCTAACCTAACTAACCTAACCTAAACCTAACCAAACCTAACCTAACTAACCTAACCAAACTTAACCTAACCTAACCAAACTTAACCTAACCTAACCAAACTTAACCTAACCTAACCAAACTTAACCTAACCTAACCAAACTTACCCTAACCTAGGGCTGGTCCCAAACCTGCACACAGAAATAACATCACATGAGACCAGAAGACATGGCAGGATGTGCAGAATACCCCCGTTGAAAAACAGAGGTGCAACTGGTACTCTGAGAGAGAACTCTATCAACATCAGAGGTCCGAGACTGTTCAACACGCTTCCACTACACATAAGGGGCATAACTGGCCGACCCCTCACAGTGTTCAAGAGAGAACTGGATAAGCACCTCCAAAGGATACCTGATAAACCAGGCTGTGACTCATACGTCAGGCTGCGAGCAGCCGCGTCCAACAGCCTGGTTGATCAGTCCGGCAACCAGGAGGCCTGGTCGACGACCGGGCCGCGGGGACGCTAAGCCCCGGAAGCACCTCAAGGTAAGGTAACCTAACCTAACCTAACCAAACCTAACCTAACTAACCTAACCTAACCTAACTAACCTAACCTAAACCTAACCAAACCTAACCTAACTAACCTAACCAAACTTAACCTAACCTAACCAAACTTAACCTAACCTAAACAAACTTAACCTAACCTAACCTAACCTAACGTAACCTAACCAAACCTAACCTAACCAAACTTAACCTAACCTAACCTAACCTAACCTAACCAAACTTAACCTAACCTAACCTAACCAACACCCACCTCACAAGATCGAACACCTAAACTGACCCTGACTGACCCTCACCAGGATGCAACCCTACATGAAGCTCACAACTCCTGGATACCTGTTTACTGCTAGGAGAACAGAGGCATTAGGTGATAGGAAACGCTACCAATAATTTCAGTCCTGCCTGGCCGGGTTTCGATCCAGGAATCCCCGATCGTTAGTCTAGAAGGAACACATACATGTTTCATATTTCAGTGTACTCACCTATTTGTACTTGCAGGACTGAGCATCAGTTTTTGAACGCTGACAATATAGCCGCCGGTTGTTTAAAGCAATGACTCCTGGTCTATTTTCCTGTCATATCAACTTTTAAAATTATGAATGGAGTTTGCATCTACAACTGTGGGTTTTTGTAAGTTTGTTCTCACCTAGTTGTATTCACCTAGTTGTGTTTGCTAGGTTTGATATTCAGATCTTTGGTCCCACCTCTCAACCATCAATCAATTGCTCAAGTAGTTTTCCAGAAGTTATGTAACTCATAACTCTCAGCTCTGGGAAAAAAGGCTGGGGCTGCATATTCAATTATTTGTCTCGCATAGGTTGAAAAAAAGGTTCATTCTTCTTTACACGTTAGAAATGTTACTTTGAACATGTTCTATCCAAGTCGGATAGAACATATTCTTAATCCGGATAGACCTGCGTTCGAGCCTGTCGAAACGGTTGCAATTACAGGGCACATATTGTCCTCTCCTGTAGCAGCATCAGGTTCGATAGATTCTCTGGACAGCCGATGATTGACCTTCTGGCAGTTCTCACGTTGACAAATTTAAAACTGTTTTTTTGATAAAAAAAAACGGCACATTCCTTAGATGTTTAAATTTGTTATCTCTGTCCGTGTATGTGTCTTGAGTTGAGTTTTGATTCCTTGTGTTTCTTGATTCCTTGTGTTTCTTGATTCCGTGTGTGAATCCGTTTGTGTCTTGATTCCGTGTTGTCTTGATCCGTTGTGTCTTGATTCCTTGTGTTTCTTGATTCCGTGTGTGCCTTGATTCCTTGTGTTTCTTGATTCCGTGTGTGTCTTGATTCCGTGTGTCTTGATTCCGAGTGTGTCTTGATTCCGTCTGTGCCTTGGTTCCTTGTGTTTCTTGATTCCGTGTGTGTCGTGATTCCTTGTGTTTCTTGATTCCGTGTGTGTCTTGATTCCGTTTGTGTCTTGATTCCTTGTGTTTCTTGATTCCGAGTGTGTCTTGATTCCGTTTGTGTCTTGATTCCTTGTGTTTCTTGATTCCGTGTGTGTCTTGATTCCGTCTGTGCCTTGATTCCTTGTGTTTCTTGATTCGTGTGTGTCTTGATTCCTTGTGTGTCTTGATTCCGTCTGTGCCTTGATTCCTTGTGTTTCTTGATTCCGAGTGTGTCTTGGTTCCGTGTGTGTCTTGATTCCGTGTGTGTCTTGATTCCGTGTGTGTCTTGATTCCGTCTGTGCCTTGATTCCTTGTGTTTCTTGATTCCGTGTGTGTCTTGATTCCGTTTGTGTCTTGATTCCTTGTGTTTCTTGATTCCGTGTGTGCCTTGATTCCTTGTGTTTCTTGATTCCGTGTGTGTCTTGATTCTGTGTGTTTCTTGATTCCGTGTGTGTCTTGATTCCGTGTGTGTCTTGATTCCGTGTGTGTCTTGATTCCGTGTGTGTCCTGATTCCTTGTGTTTCTTGATTCCGTGTGTGTCTTGATTCCTGTGTGTCTTGATTCCGTGTGTGTCCTTGATTCCTTGTGTTCTTGATTCCTTGTGTTTCTTGATTCCGTGTGTCTTGATTCCGTCTGTGCCTTGATTCCTTGTGTTTCTTGATTCCGTGAGTGTCTTGATTCCTTGTGTCTTGATTCCGTCTGTGCTTGATTCCTTGTGTTTCTTGATTCCGTGTGTGTCTTGATTCCGTTTGTGTCTTGATTCCTTGTGTCTCTTGATTCCGTGTGTGCCTTGATTCCTTGTGTTTCTTGATTCCGTGTGTGTCTTGATTCCGTGTGTTTCTTGATTCCGTGTGTGTCTTGATTCCGTGTGTGTCTTGATTCCGTGTGTGTCTTGATTCCGTGTGTGTCCTGATTCCTTCTGTTTCTTGATTCCTTGTGTTTCTTGATTCCGTGTTTGTCTTGATTCCGTCTGTGCCTTGATTCCTTATGTGTCTTGATTTCGTGTGTGTCTCCTGAGTGTGTCTTGTTTCCGCGTGTGTCTTGATTCCGTATGTTCCCGTGTCCGTCAGAGTCTTAGGTTAGTCTTAGGTTAGGTTAGGTTAGGTTAGTTAGTGTCCGTGTCAGTGTCTATGTCATTGTCCCTGGGGTTTTGAGTCCAGGATGCCATTTGTGTCCCCTCAAATTGCCTCCCTTATCTCCACCTTGGGATCGTGTCAGTGTCCATGTGTGTCTTGATTCTGTGTGTGTCTTGAGTCCGTGTGTATCTTGAGTCCGTGTGTGTCTTGATTCTGTGAGTGTCTTGAGTCCGTGTGTGTCTTGATTCTGTGTGTGTCTTGAGTCCGTGTGTGTCTTGAGTACGTGTATTGATTCCGTGTGTCCGTGTCCGTTAGAGTCTATGAGTGTCCGTATCCGTGTCCGTGTCATTATCCCTGGGGTATTGAGTCCAGGATGCCATTTGTGTCCCTCAAATTGCCTCCCTTGTCTCCACCTTGGGATCGTGTCAGTGTCCATGTGTGTCTTGATTCCGCGTGTGTCTTGAGTCCGTGTGTGTCTTGAGTCCGTGTGTGTCTTGAGTCCGCGTGTGTCTTGAGTCCGTGTGTGTCTTGATTCCGCGTGTGTCTTGAGTCCGCGTGTGTCTTGATTCCGTGTGTGTCTTGAGTCCGCGTGTGTCTTGAGTCCGTGTGTGTCTTGAGTCCGCGTGTGTCTTGAGTCCGTGTGTGTCTTGATTCCGCGTGTGTCTTGAGTCCTGTGTGTTCGGGTGTCTTTGGGGTTTTGGGTCCAGGAAGCTATTTGTGTCGACCCAAATTGCCTCCCTTCTCCCCACCTGAAATCCAGGTGAATTGAAAGACCTGCCCGAGGTCAGTGGATCCAGGTATCCGTCCGTGGGCCCCCGGATTTCAACCCTTCCCCACATTCCAGGGGGTCGGTCAATCAATCTTCAGCTATCCAGAGAATCTATCGAAACTGATGCTCCTACAGGAGGGGACACACAGATAAATCTGTGCCCTGTACTTGCAACCGTTCCGACAGGCTCGAACGCAGGTCTATCCGGATTAAGAACATGTTCTATCCGACTAGGCCACGCTGGAGTTGCCTTCTGAATCAAATTTTCACTTGTATTTATATCTCGTAGTAAGGTTAGTTAGTGTCTATTTATCAACATTTGCAATGATTGACGTGTGAAGTTGTGAGTTTGTGTTGACAGATAGAAATTCATAACAGCTTATTCGATGAGGTTGCAGTCCAGTGAGGCAGTTTCATGAATGAATATTGGAGAATTTAGGCAAACTGACGTGTGTGTGTGTGTGTTTGTGTGTGTGTGTGTGTGTGTGTGTGTGTGTGTGTGTGTGTGTGTGTGTGTGTGTGTGTGTGTGTGTGTGTGTGTGTGTGTGTGTGTGTGTTTAAAGGTATGTATTATTTAATATTTAGTGTGGTGTGTGTGTCCAAATGAGTTTGTGAATGGTAAACAAGCAATCCAATACCTAATATGTGCTAATCTAGGCCTCGTTTTGTATACATATATATATATATGTGTTTACTAGGGAATGAAAATCCGGTTTGTTTTATTCTAAGTTTTTTCAACAATAAATAGTACATACGCGAACGAACGGTTCGGCTGGGTAAGTATAGCGTTGTGGCGGCCATTTTCTCTGTTAGGCGGGGGTTGGGGGAAGGGGGGGGTTGGTCTCTGGTAATTGTGGTATAGGGGTAGTTATATTTGGGCCTCGGTTGGGGGGTAGGGTGTTGGTAGGGGGGTGGGGGCCCAGGGAGCAGCAGAGGGGGGACCTGAGGGAGAGGCATGGAGTTGCTAGTTAATCATTAAGATATTAATTTGTGGAGATAGGTTATATAAGGAAAGATGTTTAGGAAGGAATAAGAAAAGTGTTTGGAACTGATGAAAGTATATGAGTTATAGTGATCATGTTAGAAGAAAGATATGTGCTTTAAAGGTGAAGAGATTTGTAAAGGACTTTATCTGCTTAATAATATATTAATTAACGGTAAATGACCATTGGAGATAGATATTCAACAGCATAATGAGTGGACAAGTTTTAGCAGGAAGGCCGGCACAGAGAGAGAATGGACCGATAAATAGTTAGACATTTTTTCTCGAATGGTATACTCTAATAATCATAGGTACATATTTCAGAGCGCGACATTCGTGCGCGCGCGCACACACACACATATACACACACACTCACACACACACACACACCACACACACACACACACACACACCACACACACACACACACACACACACACACACACACACACACACACACACACCACACACACACCACACACACACACACACACACACACATATATATATACAAACATACATACAGTCTCGACAGTCAAATTGCAGAAACTGTCACAATTATGACAAGGATCACTCATATTGGATATATACACACACAGATAAATTCACGTGGATAAGTCACTCCAATTACACGTATGTACACACTCAGACAACATATTTCAGTGAGTGTGGCCCATAGTATACATTAATACTCACACATGGCAGCCCATTCACAATTAATTGGTGTACATATTCATTCACACACATGTTTATGTGTCTCTTTCTTATAAAATACACACACACTGAAAGGAATCTTTGAGAACATTATATACCACATATGTCAGACCAATCCTGAAGTATGCCGCTCCAGCATGGAGTCCACATCTAGTCAAGCATAAGACTAAACTGGAAAAGGTTCAAAGGTTTGCCACCAGACTAGAACCCGAGCTAAGAGGTATGAGCTACGAGGAGAGACTACGGGAATTAAACCTCACTTCGTTGGAAGACAGAAGAGTTAAGGGGGACATGATCACCACATTCAAGATTCTCATGGGAATCGATAAGGTAGATGAAGGTAGGCTATTTAACACAAGGGGCACACGTACTAGGGGACACAGGTGGAAACTGAGTGCCCAAATGAGACACAGAGATATTAGAAAGAACTTTTTTAGTGTCAGAGTAGTTGACAAATGGAATGCATTAGGAAGTGATGTGGTGGAGGCTGACTCCATACACAGTTTCAAGTGTAGATATGATAGAGCCCAATAGGCTCAGGAACTAGTACTCCTGTTGATTGACGGTTGAGAGGCGGGACCAAAGAGCCAGAGCTCAACCCCCGCAAGCACAATAAGGTGAGTACAATTAGGTGAGTACACACAAACTCATTGTTAATTTTCCCTGGAACACAACCCGACAAACCGTTTAACAACCAGGTACCCATTCACTGCTTCGTGAAGATAATCGTTAAGTTAAGGATTGGTGCCTAGTCAATCCGCTCTTCCCCTGCCAGCCAGGATATGAACCCAGGCGAAATCGCTTGAGAAGCGCGAGGTGAGTGCCTTACCACTGATCCACAGGGACTGCCCAAATATGAATGCCATCAGCAGCACTAGCAGTTGGTGTTACCAGGCAGGTTACCCATCCAATTACTAACCAAATTGAAAGTTGCTTAACTTGGCTAATGGGACGAGAAGCAGTGTCCTTTAAGTGGTAGTATGGCCGTTGTTATTGTATACAAGTGGTAACCAATAACTTGTGAGTGAGTGAGTGAGTGATGATAATGGTAACTGCGGCGGAGGATACTCACACATACCAGCCAATTCTCCATTAATGATAGTTCTTATAGTCAAACAAACCAACCAAAAGTGGACTATTGCACCAACATGGAAATGTTTGGATGCCATTGATCTCGCACAAATCGCTTATAAATGCCACCCGCCGCTATTTATAAAACCTAAACAATCCTCTTCTAAGCACGAATGACTACTCTTAGGCCTTGGATTATGTTCACTTAGGCTTCATTGAGTCAATACATATAACTTCTTTGAGTCGGGGGACAGGCAGACAGGCAGTCTATATATACATGTTAGGCTTATAAAGTGGTCTCCAACACCCACCCCACAAGGTTAAACTAACCCTCACTCACCAGGATGCTAGTAGCTCACTAACTCCTGGATACCTATTTACTGCAAGGTGAACAGGTGCATTGGGTGATAGGAAACGCTACCAACAATTACAGCCCTGCCTGACCGCGATTCAAACCCTGGAATCCCTTATTGAGAGTCGAGAAGGAACACATCATTCATGTTACATATATGTGTACTCACCTATTTGTGCCAGGAGGATCGAGCATTAATCTTAGAGTCTGCCTTTAAGCCGTCAGTTGTTTATAGCAATAACTCTTGGCCTATTTCCTAACTTAACCTAGCCTAACCTATACCCTACCCTAACCTATAACCTACCACAATCTAAAACCAAACCTAATATAACCTAACCTAATCTAAACCTAACCTAGCCTACACCTAAACCCAATCTACCTAACTTACCTAACTAAGCTAACCTAACCAAACCTAACCTAACTAACCTAACCTAACTAACCTAACCTAACCTAACCTAACTAACCTAACCTAACTAATCTAACCTAACCTAACTAACGTAACGTAACGTAACCTAACCTAACCTAACCAAACCTAACCTAACTAACCTAACCTAACCTAACCTAACCTAAACCTACCCTAACCTAACTTAACCAACCTAACCTAACCAAACTTAACCTAACCTAACCTAACCTAACCAAACCTAACCTAACTAACCTAACCTAACCTAACTAACCTAACCTAAACCTAACCAAACCTAACCTAACTAACCTACCAAACTTAACCTAACCTAACCAAACTTACCTAACCTAACCAAACTTAACCTACCTAACCAAACTTAACCTAACCTACCAAACTTACCCTAACCTAGGGGCTGGTCCAAACCTGCACACAGAAATAACATCACATGAGACCAGAAGACATGGCAGGATGTGCAGAATACCCCGTTGAAAAACAGAGGTGCAACTGGTACTCTGAGAGAGAACTCTATCAACATCAGAGGTCCGAGACTGTTCAACACGCTTCCACTACACATAAGGGGCATAACTGGCCGACCCCTCACAGTGTTCAAGAGAGAACTGGATAAGCACCTCCAAAGGATACCTGATAAACCAGGCTGTGACTCATACGTCAGGCTGCGAGCAGCCGCGTCCAACAGCCTGGTTGATCAGTCCGGCAACCAGGAGGCCTGGTCGACGACCGGGCCGCGGGGACGCTAAGCCCCGGAAGCACCTCAAGGTAAGGTAAGCCTAACCTAACCTAACCAAACCTAACCTAACTAACCTAACCTAACCTAACTAACCTAACCTAAACCTAACCAAAACCTAACCTAACTAACCTAACCAAACTTAACCTAACCTAACCAAACTTAACCTAACCTAACCAAACTTAACCTAACCTAAACAACTTAACCTAACCTAACCTAACCTAACGTAACCTAACCAAACCTAACCTAACCAAACTTAACCTAACCTAACCTAACCTAACCTAACCAAACTTAACCTAACCTAACCTACCACACCCACCTCACAAGATCGAACACCTAAACTGACCCTGACTGACCCTCACCAGGATGCAACCCTACATGAAGCTCACAACTCCTGGATACCTGTTTACTGCTAGGAGAACAGAGGCATTAGGTGATAGGAAACGCTACCAATAATTTCAGTCCTGCCTGGCCGGGTTCGATCCAGGAATCCCCGATCGTTAGTCTAGAAGGAACACATACATGTTTCTATTTCAGTGTACTCACCCTATTTGTACTTGCAGGACTGAGCATCAGTTTTTGAACGCTGACAATATAGCCGCCGTTTGTTTAAAGCAATGACTCCTGGTCTATTTTCCTGTCATATCAACTTTTAAAATTATGAATGGAGTTTGCATCTACAAACTGTGGGTTTTTGTAAGTTGTTCTCACCTAGTTGTATTCACCTAGTTGTGTTTGCTAGGTTTGATATTCAGATCTTTGGTCCCACCTCTCAACCATCAATCAATTGCTCAAGTAGTTTTCCAGAAGTTATGTAACTCATAACTCTCAGCTCTGCTGGAAAAAAAGGCTGGGGCTGCATATTCAATTATTTGTCTCGCATAGGTTGAAAAAAAGGTTCATTCTTCTTTACACGTTAGAAATGTTACTTTGAACATGTTCTATCCAAGTCGGATAGAACATATTCTTAATCCGGATAGACCTGCGTTCGAGCCTGTCGAAACGGTTGCAATTACAGGGCACATATTGTCCTCTCCTGTAGCAGCATCAGGTTCGATAGATTCTCTGGACAGCCGATGATTGACCTTCTGGCAGTTCTCACGTTGACAAATTTAAACTGTTTTTTGATAAAAAAAAACGGCACATTCCTTAGATGTTTAAATTTGTTATCTCTGTCCGTGTATGTGTCTTGAGTTGAGTTTTGATTCCTTGTGTTTCTTGATTCCTTGTGTTTCTTGATTCCGTGTGTGTCTTGAATCCGTTTGTGTCTTGATTCCGGTGTGTCTTGAATCCGTTTGTGTCTTGATTCCTTGTGTTTCTTGATTCCGTGTGTGCCTTGATTCCTTGTGTTTCTTGATTCCGTGTGTGTCCTTGATTCCGTGTGTGTCTTGATTCCGAGTGTGTCTTGATTCCGTCTGTGCCTTGGTTCCTTGTGTTTCTTGATTCCGTGTGTGTCGTGATTCCTTGTGTTTCTTGATTCCGTGTGTGTCTTGATTCGTTTGTGTCTTGATTCCTTGTGTTTCTTGATTCCGAGTGTGTCTTGATTCCGTTTGTGTCTTGATTCCTTGTGTTTCTTGATTCCGTGTGTGTCTTGATTCCGTCTGTGCCTTGATTCCTTGTGTTTCTTGATTACGTGTGTGTCTTGATTCCTTGTGTGTCTTGATTCCGTCTGTGCCTTGATTCCTTGTGTTTCTTGATTCCGAGTGTGTCTTGGTTCCGTGTGTGTCTTGATTCCGTGTGTGTCTTGATTCCGTGTGTGTCTTGATTCCGTCTGTGCCTTGATTCCTTGTGTTTCTTGATTCCGTGTGTGTCTTGATTCCGTTTGTGTCTTGATTCCTTGTGTTTCTTGATTCCGTGTGTGCCTTGATTCCTTGTGTTTCTTGATTCCGTGTGTGTCTTGATTCTGTGTGTTTCTTGATTCCGTGTGTGTCTTGATTCCGTGTGTGTCTTGATTCCGTGTGTGTCTTGATTCCGTGTGTGTCCTGATTCCTTGTGTTTCTTGATTCCGTGTGTGTCTTGATTCCGTGTGTGTCTTGATTCCGGTGTGTGTCCTGATTCCTTGTGTTTCTTGATTCCGTGTGTGTCTTGATTCCGTCCTGTGCCTTGATTCCTTGTGTTTCTTGATTCGTGAGTGTCTTGATTCCTTGTGTGTCTTGATTCCGTCTGTGCCTTGATTCCTTGTGTTCTTGATTCCGTGTGTGTCTTGATTCCGTTTGTGTCTTGATTCCTTGTGTTTCTTGATTCCGTGTGTGTCTTGATTCCGTTTGTGTCTTGATTCCTTGTGTCTCTTGATTAAGTGTGTGCCTTGATTCCTTGTGTTTCTTGATTCCGTGTGTGTCCTGATTCCGTGTGTTTCTTGATTCCGTGTGTGTCTTGATTCCGTGTGTGTCTTGATTCCGTGTGTGTCTTGATTCCGTGTGTGTCCTGATTCCTTGTGTTTCTTGATTCCTTGTGTTTCTTGATTCCGTGTTTGTCTTGATTCCGTCTGTGCCTTGATTCCTTATGTGTCTTGATTTCGTGTGTGTCTCCTGAGTGTGTCTTGTTTCCGCGTGTGTCCTTGATTCCGTATGTTCCCGTGTCCGTCAGAGTCTTAGGTTAGTCTTAGGTTAGGTTAGGTTAGGTTAGTTAGTGTCCGTGTCAGTGTCTATGTCATTGTCCCTGGGGTTTTGAGTCCAGGATGCCATTTGTGTCCCCTCAAATTGCCTCCCTTATCTCCACCTTGGGATCGTGTCAGTGTCCATGTGTGTCTTGATTCTGTGTGTGTCTTGAGTCCGTGTGTATCTTGAGTCCGTGTGTGTCTTGATTCTGTGAGTGTCTTGAGTCCGTGTGTGTCTTGATTCTGTGTGTGTCTTGAGTCCGTGTGTGTCTTGAGTACGTGTATTGATTCCGTGTGTCCGTGTCCGTTAGAGTCTATGAGTGTCCGTATCCGTGTCCGTGTCATTATCCCTGGGGTATTGAGTCCAGGATGCCATTTGTGTCCCCTCAAATTGCCTCCCTTGTCTCCACCTTGGGATCGTGTCAGTGTCCATGTGTGTCTTGATTCCGCGTGTGTCTTGAGTCCGTGTGTGTCTTGAGTCCGTGTGTGTCTTGAGTCCGCGTGTGTCTTGAGTCCGTGTGTGTCTTGATTCCGCGTGTGTCTTGAGTCCGCGTGTGTCTTGATTCCGTGTGTGTCTTGAGTCCGCGTGTGTCTTGAGTCCGTGTGTGTCTTGAGTCCGCGTGTGTCTTGAGTCCGTGTGTGTCTTGATTCCGCGTGTGTCTTGAGTCCTGTGTGTTCGGGTGTCTTTGGGGTTTTGGGTCCAGGAAGCTATTTGTGTCGACCCAAATTCACTGCCCGAGGTCAGTGGATCCAGGTATCCGTCCGTGGGCCCCCGGATTTCAACCCTTCCCCACATTCCAGGGGGTCGGTCAATCAATCTTCAGCTATCCAGAGAATCTATCGAAACTGATGCTCCTACAGGAGGGGACACACAGATAAATCTGTGCCCTGTACTTGCAACCGTTCCGACAGGCTCGAACGCAGGTCTATCCGGATTAAGAACATGTTCTATCCGACTAGGCCACGCTGGAGTTGCCTTCTGAATCAAATTTTCCACTTGTATTTATATCTCGTAGTAAGGTTAGTTAGTGTCTATTTATCAACATTTGCAATGATTGACGTGTGAAGTTGTGAGTTTGTGTTGACAGATAGAAATTCATAACAGCTTATTCGATGAGGTTGCAGTCCAGTGAGGCAGTTTCATGAATGAATATTGGAGAATTTAGGCAAACTGACGTGTGTGTGTGTGTGTTTGTGTGTGTGTGTGTGTGTGTGTGTGTGTGTGTGTGTGTGTGTGTGTGTGTGTGTGTGTGTGTGTGTGTGTGTGTGTGTGTGTGTGTGTGTGTGTTTAAAGGTATGTATTATTTAATATTTAGTGTGGTGTGTGTGTCCAAATGAGTTTGTGAATGGTAAACAAGCAATCCAATACCTAATATGTGCTAATCTAGGCCTCGTTTTGTATACATATATATATATGTGTTTACTAGGGAATGAAAATCCGGTTTGTTTTATTCTAAGTTTTTTCAACAATAAATAGTACATACGCGAACGAACGGTTCGGCTGGGTAAGTATAGCGTTGTGGCGGCCATTTTCTCTGTTAGGCGGGGGTTGGGGGAAGGGGGGGGGGTTGGTCTCTGGTAATTGTGGTATAGGGGTAGTTATATTTGGGCCTCGGTTGGGGGGTAGGGTGTTGGTAGGGGGGTGGGGGCCCAGGGAGCAGCAGAGGGGGGACCTGAGGGAGAGGCATGGAGTTGCTAGTTAATCATTAAGATATTAATTTGTGGAGATAGGTTATATAAGGAAAGATGTTTAGGAAGGAATAAGAAAGTGTTTGGAACTGATGAAAGTATATGAGTTATAGTGACTCATGTTAGAAGAAAGATATGTGCTTTAAAAGGTGAAGAGATTTGTAAAGGACTTTATCTGCTTAATAATATATTAATTAAAGGTAAATGACCATTGGAGATAGATATTCAACAGCATAATGAGTGGACAAGTTTTAGCAGGAAGGCCGGCACAGAGAGAGAATGGACCGATAAATAGTTAGACATTTTTTCTCGAATGGTATACTCTAATAATCATAGGTACATATTTCAGAGCGCGACATTCGTGCGCGCGCGCACGACACACACATATACACACACACTCACACACACACACACACTCACACACACACACACACACACACACACACACACACACACACACACACACACACACACACACACACACACACACACACACACACACACACACACACACACACACACACACACATATATATATACAAACATACATACAGTCTCGACAGTCAAATTGCAGAAACTGTCACAATTATGACAAGGATCACTCATATTGGATATATACACACACAGATAAATTCACGTGGATAAGTCACTCCAATTACACGTATGTACACACTCAGACAACATATTTCAGTGAGTGTGGCCCATAGTATACATTAATACTCACACATGGCAGCCCATTCACAATTAATTGGTGTACATATTCATTCACACACATGTTTATGTGTCTCTTTCTTATAAAATACACACACACTGAAAGGAATCTTTGAGAACATTATATACCACATATGTCAGACCAATCCTGAAGTATGCCGCTCCAGCATGGAGTCCACATCTAGTCAAGCATAAGACTAAACTGGAAAAGGTTCAAAGGTTTGCCACCAGACTAGAACCCGAGCTAAGAGGTATGAGCTACGAGGAGAGACTACGGGAATTAAACCTCACTTCGTTGGAAGACAGAAGAGTTAAGGGGGACATGATCACCACATTCAAGATTCTCATGGGAATCGATAAGGTAGATGAAGGTAGGCTATTTAACACAAGGGGCACACGTACTAGGGGACACAGGTGGAAACTGAGTGCCCAAATGAGACACAGAGATATTAGAAAGAACTTTTTTAGTGTCAGAGTAGTTGACAAATGGAATGCATTAGGAAGTGATGTGGTGGAGGCTGACTCCATACACAGTTTCAAGTGTAGATATGATAGAGCCCAATAGGCTCAGGAACTAGTACTCCTGTTGATTGACGGTTGAGAGGCGGGACCAAAGAGCCAGAGCTCAACCCCCGCAAGCACAATAAGGTGAGTACAATTAGGTGAGTACACACAAACTCATTGTTAATTTTCCCTGGAACACAACCCGACAAACCGTTTAACAACCAGGTACCCATTCACTGCTTCGTGAAGATAATCGTTAAGTTAAGGATTGGTGCCTAGTCAATCCGCTCTTCCCCTGCCAGCCAGGATATGAACCCAGGCGAAATCGCTTGAGAAGCGCGAGGTGAGTGCCTTACCACTGATCCACAGGGACTGCCCAAATATGAATGCCATCAGCAGCACTAGCAGTTGGTGTTACCAGGCAGGTTACCCATCCAATTACTAACCAAATTGAAAGTTGCTTAACTTGGCTAATGGGACGAGAAGCAGTGTCCTTTAAGTGGTAGTATGGCCGTTGTTATTGTATACAAGTGGTAACCAATAACTTGTGAGTGAGTGAGTGAGTGATGATAATGGTAACTGCGGCGGAGGATACTCACACATACCAGCCAATTCTCCATTAATGATAGTTCTTATAGTCAAACAAACCAACCAAAAGTGGACTATTGCACCAACATGGAAATGTTTGGATGCCATTGATCTCGCACAAATCGCTTATAAATGCCACCCGCCGCTATTTATAAAACCTAAACAATCCTCTTCTAAGCACGAATGACTACTCTTAGGCCTTGGATTATGTTCACTTAGGCTTCATTGAGTCAATACATATAACTTCTTTGAGTCGGGGGACAGGCAGACAGGCAGTCTATATATACATGTTAGGCTTATAAAGTGGTCTCCAACACCCACCCCACAAGATTAAACTAACCCTCACTCACCAGGATGCTAGTAGCTCACTAACTCCTGGATACCTATTTACTGCAAGGTGAACAGGTGCATTGGGTGATAGGAAACGCTACCAACAATTACAGCCCTGCCTGACCGCGATTCAAACCCTGGAATCCCTTATTGAGAGTCGAGAAGGAACACATCATTCATGTTACATATATGTGTACTCACCTATTTGTGCCAGGAGGATCGAGCATTAATCTTAGAGTCTGCCTTTAAGCCGTCAGTTGTTTATAGCAATAACTCTTGGCCTATTTCCTAACTTAACCTAGCCTAACCTATACCCTACCCTAACCTATAACCTACCACAATCTAAAACCAAACCTAATATAACCTAACCTAATCTAAACCTAACCTAGCCTACACCTAAACCCAATCTACCTAACTTACCTAACTAAGCTAACCTAACCAAACCTAACCTAACTAACCTAACCTAACTAACCTAACCTAACCTAACCTAACTAACCTAACCTAACTAATCTAACCTAACCTAACTAACGTAACGTAACGTAACCTAACCTAACCTAACCAAACCTAACCTAACTAACCTAACCTAACCTAACCTAACCTAAACCTACCCTAACCTAACTTAACCAAACCTAACCTAACCAAACTTAACCTAACCTAACCTAACCTAACCAAACCTAACCTAACTAACCTAACCTAACCTAACTAACCTAACCTAAACCTAACCAAACCTAACCTAACTAACCTAACCAAACTTAACCTAACCTAACCAAACTTAACCTAACCTAACCAAACTTAACCTAACCTAACCAAACTTAACCTAACCTAACCAAACTTACCCTAACCTAGGGGCTGGTCCCAAACCTGCACACAGAAATAACATCACATGAGACCAGAAGACATGGCAGGATGTGCAGAATACCCCCGTTGAAAAACAGAGGTGCAACTGGTACTCTGAGAGAGAACTCTATCAACATCAGAGGTCCGAGACTGTTCAACACGCTTCCACTACACATAAGGGGCATAACTGGCCGACCCCTCACAGTGTTCAAGAGAGAACTGGATAAGCACCTCCAAAGGATACCTGATAAACCAGGCTGTGACTCATACGTCAGGCTGCGAGCAGCCGCGTCCAACAGCCTGGTTGATCAGTCCGGCAACCAGGAGGCCTGGTCGACGACCGGGCCGCGGGGACGCTAAGCCCCGGAAGCACCTCAAGGTAAGGTAACCTAACCTAACCTAACCAAACCTAACCTAACTAACCTAACCTAACCTAACTAACCTAACCTAAACCTAACCAAACCTAACCTAACTAACCTAACCAAACTTAACCTAACCTAACCAAACTTAACCTAACCTAACCAAACTTAACCTAACCTAACCAAACTTAACCTAACCTAACCTAACCTAACGTAACCTAACCAAACCTAACCTAACCAAACTTAACCTAACCTAACCTAACCTAACCTAACCAAACTTAACCTAACCTAACCTAACCAACACCCACCTCACAAGATCGAACACCTAAACTGACCCTGACTGACCCTCACCAGGATGCAACCCTACATGAAGCTCACAACTCCTGGATACCTGTTTACTGCTAGGAGAACAGAGGCATTAGGTGATAGGAAACGCTACCAATAATTTCAGTCCTGCCTGGCCGGGTTTCGATCCAGGAATCCCCGATCGTTAGTCTAGAAGGAACACATACATGTTTCATATTTCAGTGTACTCACCTATTTGTACTTGCAGGACTGAGCATCAGTTTTTGAACGCTGACAATATAGCCGCCGGTTGTTTAAAGCAATGACTCCTGGTCTATTTTCCTGTCATATCAACTTTTAAAATTATGAATGGAGTTTGCATCTACAACTGTGGGTTTTTGTAAGTTTGTTCTCACCTAGTTGTATTCACCTAGTTGTGTTTGCTAGGTTTGATATTCAGATCTTTGGTCCCACCTCTCAACCATCAATCAATTGCTCAAGTAGTTTTCCAGAAGTTATGTAACTCATAACTCTCAGCTCTGCTGGAAAAAAGGCTGGGGCTGCATATTCAATTATTTGTCTCGCATAGGTTGAAAAAAAGGTTCATTCTTCTTTACACGTTAGAAATGTTACTTTGAACATGTTCTATCCAAGTCGGATAGAACATATTCTTAATCCGGATAGACCTGCGTTCGAGCCTGTCGAAACGGTTGCAATTACAGGGCACATATTGTCCTCTCCTGTAGCAGCATCAGGTTCGATAGATTCTCTGGACAGCCGATGATTGACCTTCTGGCAGTTCTCACGTTGACAAATTTAAAACTGTTTTTTTGATAAAAAAAAAACGGCACATTCCTTAGATGTTTAAATTTGTTATCTCTGTCCGTGTATGTGTCTTGAGTTGAGTTTTGATTCCTTGTGTTTCTTGATTCCTTGTGTTTCTTGATTCCGTGTGTGTCTTGAATCCGTTTGTGTCTTGATTCCGTGTGTGTCTTGAATCCGTTTGTGTCTTGATTCCTTGTGTTTCTTGATTCCGTGTGTGCCTTGATTCCTTGTGTTTCTTGATTCCGTGTGTGTCTTGATTCCGTGTGTGTCTTGATTCCGAGTGTGTCTTGATTCCGTCTGTGCCTTGGTTCCTTGTGTTTCTTGATTCCGTGTGTGTCGTGATTCCTTGTGTTTCTTGATTCCGTGTGTGTCTTGATTCCGTTTGTGTCTTGATTCCTTGTGTTTCTTGATTCCGAGTGTGTCTTGATTCCGTTTGTGTCTTGATTCCTTGTGTTTCTTGATTCCGTGTGTGTCTTGATTCCGTCTGTGCCTTGATTCCTTGTGTTTCTTGATTACGTGTGTGTCTTGATTCCTTGTGTGTCTTGATTCCGTCTGTGCCTTGATTCCTTGTGTTTCTTGATTCCGAGTGTGTCTTGGTTCCGTGTGTGTCTTGATTCCGTGTGTGTCTTGATTCCGTGTGTGTCTTGATTCCGTCTGTGCCTTGATTCCTTGTGTTTCTTGATTCCGTGTGTGTCTTGATTCCGTTTGTGTCTTGATTCCTTGTGTTTCTTGATTCCGTGTGTGCCTTGATTCCTTGTGTTTCTTGATTCCGTGTGTGTCTTGATTCTGTGTGTTTCTTGATTCCGTGTGTGTCTTGATTCCGTGTGTGTCTTGATTCCGTGTGTGTCTTGATTCCGTGTGTGTCCTGATTCCTTGTGTTTCTTGATTCCGTGTGTGTCTTGATTCCGTGTGTGTCTTGATTCCGTGTGTGTCCTGATTCCTTGTGTTTCTTGATTCCTTGTGTTTCTTGATTCCGTGTGTGTCTTGATTCCGTCTGTGCCTTGATTCCTTGTGTTTCTTGATTCCGTGAGTGTCTTGATTCCTTGTGTGTCTTGATTCCGTCTGTGCCTTGATTCCTTGTGTTTCTTGATTCCGTGTGTGTCTTGATTCCGTTTGTGTCTTGATTCCTTGTGTTTCTTGATTCCGTGTGTGTCTTGATTCCGTTTGTGTCTTGATTCCTTGTGTCTCTTGATTCCGTGTGTGCCTTGATTCCTTGTGTTTCTTGATTCCGTGTGTGTCTTGATTCCGTGTGTTTCTTGATTCCGTGTGTGTCTTGATTCCGTGTGTGTCTTGATTCCGTGTGTGTCTTGATTCCGTGTGTGTCCTGATTCCTTGTGTTTCTTGATTCCTTGTGTTTCTTGATTCCGTGTTTGTCTTGATTCCGTCTGTGCCTTGATTCCTTATGTGTCTTGATTTCGTGTGTGTCTCCTGAGTGTGTCTTGTTTCCGCGTGTGTCTTGATTCCGTATGTTCCCGTGTCCGTCAGAGTCTTAGGTTAGTCTTAGGTTAGGTTAGGTTAGGTTAGTTAGTGTCCGTGTCAGTGTCTATGTCATTGTCCCTGGGGTTTTGAGTCCAGGATGCCATTTGTGTCCACTCAAATTGCCTCCCTTATCTCCACCTTGGGATCGTGTCAGTGTCCATGTGTGTCTTGATTCTGTGTGTGTCTTGAGTCCGTGTGTATCTTGAGTCCGTGTGTGTCTTGATTCTGTGAGTGTCTTGAGTCCGTGTGTGTCTTGATTCTGTGTGTGTCTTGAGTCCGTGTGTGTCTTGAGTACGTGTATTGATTCCGTGTGTCCGTGTCCGTTAGAGTCTATGAGTGTCCGTATCCGTGTCCGTGTCATTATCCCTGGGGTATTGAGTCCAGGATGCCATTTGTGTCCCCTCAAATTGCCTCCCTTGTCTCCACCTTGGGATCGTGTCAGTGTCCATGTGTGTCTTGATTCCGCGTGTGTCTTGAGTCCGTGTGTGTCTTGAGTCCGTGTGTGTCTTGAGTCCGCGTGTGTCTTGAGTCCGTGTGTGTCTTGATTCCGCGTGTGTCTTGAGTCCGCGTGTGTCTTGATTCCGTGTGTGTCTTGAGTCCGCGTGTGTCTTGAGTCCGTGTGTGTCTTGAGTCCGCGTGTGTCTTGAGTCCGTGTGTGTCTTGATTCCGCGTGTGTCTTGAGTCCTGTGTGTTCGGGTGTCTTTGGGGTTTTGGGTCCAGGAAGCTATTTGTGTCGACCCAAATTGCCTCCCTTCTCCCCACCTGAAATCCAGGTGAATTGAAAGACCTGCCCGAGGTCAGTGGATCCAGGTATCCGTCCGTGGGCCCCCGGATTTCAACCCTTCCCCACATTCCAGGGGGTCGGTCAATCAATCTTCAGCTATCCAGAGAATCTATCGAAACTGATGCTCCTACAGGAGGGGACACACAGATAAATCTGTGCCCTGTACTTGCAACCGTTCCGACAGGCTCGAACGCAGGTCTATCCGGATTAAGAACATGTTCTATCCGACTAGGCCACGCTGGAGTTGCCTTCTGAATCAAATTTTGCACTTGTATTTATATCTCGTAGTAAGGTTAGTTAGTGTCTATTTATCAACATTTGCAATGATTGACGTGTGAAGTTGTGAGTTTGTGTTGACAGATAGAAATTCATAACAGCTTATTCGATGAGGTTGCAGTCCAGTGAGGCAGTTTCATGAATGAATATTGGAGAATTTAGGCAAACTGACGTGTGTGTGTGTGTGTTTGTGTGTGTGTGTGTGTGTGTATGTGTGTGTGTGTGTGTGTGTGTGTGTGTGTGTGTGTGTGTGTGTGTGTGTGTGTGTGTGTGTGTGTGTGTGTGTGTGTGTGTGTGTGTGTTTAAAGGTATGTATTATTTAATATTTAGTGTGGTGTGTGTGTCCAAATGAGTTTGTGAATGGTAAACAAGCAATCCAATACCTAATATGTGCTAATCTAGGCCTCGTTTTGTATACATATATATATATGTGTTTACTAGGGAATGAAAATCCGGTTTGTTTTATTCTAAGTTTTTTCAACAATAAATAGTACATACGCGAACGAACGGTTCGGCTGGGTAAGTATAGCGTTGTGGCGGCCATTTTCTCTGTTAGGCGGGGGTTGGGGGAAGGGGGGGGGTTGGTCTCTGGTAATTGTGGTATAGGGGTAGTTATATTTGGGCCTCGGTTGGGGGGTAGGGTGTTGGTAGGGGGGTGGGGGCCCAGGGAGCAGCAGAGGGGGGACCTTGAGGGAGAGGCATGGAGTTGCTAGTTAATCATTAAGATATTAATTTGTGGAGATAGGTTATATAAGGAAAGATGTTTAGGAAGGAATAAGAAAAGTGTTTGGAACTGATGAAAGTATATGAGTTATAGTGACTCATGTTAGAAGAAAGATATGTGCTTTAAAAGGTGAAGAGATTTGTAAAGGACTTTATCTGCTTAATAATATATTAATTAAAGGTAAATGACCATTGGAGATAGATATTCAACAGCATAATGAGTGGACAAGTTTTAGCAGGAAGGCCGGCACAGAGAGAGAATGGACCGATAAATAGTTAGACATTTTTTCTCGAATGGTATACTCTAATAATCATAGGTACATATTTCAGAGCGCGACATTCGTGCGCGCGCGCACACACACACATATACACACACACTCACACACACACACACACACACACACACACACACACACACACACACACACACACACACACACACACACACACACACACACACACACACACACACACACACACACACACACACACACACACACACACACACACACACACACACACATATATATATATACAAACATACATACAGTCTCGACAGTCAAATTGCAGAAACTGTCACAATTATGACAAGGATCACTCATATTGGATATATACACACACAGATAAATTCACGTGGATAAGTCACTCCAATTACACGTATGTACACACTCAGACAACATATTTCAGTGAGTGTGGCCCATAGTATACATTAATACTCACACATGGCAGCCCATTCACAATTAATTGGTGTACATATTCATTCACACACATGTTTATGTGTCTCTTTCTTATAAAATACACACACACTGAAAGGAATCTTTGAGAACATTATATACCACATATGTCAGACCAATCCTGAAGTATGCCGCTCCAGCATGGAGTCCACATCTAGTCAAGCATAAGACTAAACTGGAAAAGGTTCAAAGGTTTGCCACCAGACTAGAACCCGAGCTAAGAGGTATGAGCTACGAGGAGAGACTACGGGAATTAAACCTCACTTCGTTGGAAGACAGAAGAGTTAAGGGGGACATGATCACCACATTCAAGATTCTCATGGGAATCGATAAGGTAGATGAAGGTAGGCTATTTAACACAAGGGGCACACGTACTAGGGGACACAGGTGGAAACTGAGTGCCCAAATGAGACACAGAGATATTAGAAAGAACTTTTTTAGTGTCAGAGTAGTTGACAAATGGAATGCATTAGGAAGTGATGTGGTGGAGGCTGACTCCATACACAGTTTCAAGTGTAGATATGATAGAGCCCAATAGGCTCAGGAACTAGTACTCCTGTTGATTGACGGTTGAGAGGCGGGACCAAAGAGCCAGAGCTCAACCCCCGCAAGCACAATAAGGTGAGTACAATTAGGTGAGTACACACAAACTCATTGTTAATTTTCCCTGGAACACAACCCGACAAACCGTTTAACAACCAGGTACCCATTCACTGCTTCGTGAAGATAATCGTTAAGTTAAGGATTGGTGCCTAGTCAATCCGCTCTTCCCCTGCCAGCCAGGATATGAACCCAGGCGAAATCGCTTGAGAAGCGCGAGGTGAGTGCCTTACCACTGATCCACAGGGACTGCCCAAATATGAATGCCATCAGCAGCACTAGCAGTTGGTGTTACCAGGCAGGTTACCCATCCAATTACTAACCAAATTGAAAGTTGCTTAACTTGGCTAATGGGACGAGAAGCAGTGTCCTTTAAGTGGTAGTATGGCCGTTGTTATTGTATACAAGTGGTAACCAATAACTTGTGAGTGAGTGAGTGAGTGATGATAATGGTAACTGCGGCGGAGGATACTCACACATACCAGCCAATTCTCCATTAATGATAGTTCTTATAGTCAAACAAACCAACCAAAAGTGGACTATTGCACCAACATGGAAATGTTTGGATGCCATTGATCTCGCACAAATCGCTTATAAATGCCACCCGCCGCTATTTATAAAACCTAAACAATCCTCTTCTAAGCACGAATGACTACTCTTAGGCCTTGGATTATGTTCACTTAGGCTTCATTGAGTCAATACATATAACTTCTTTGAGTCGGGGGACAGGCAGACAGGCAGTCTATATATACATGTTAGGCTTATAAAGTGGTCTCCAACACCCACCCCACAAGATTAAACTAACCCTCACTCACCAGGATGCTAGTAGCTCACTAACTCCTGGATACCTATTTACTGCAAGGTGAACAGGTGCATTGGGTGATAGGAAACGCTACCAACAATTACAGCCCTGCCTGACCGCGATTCAAACCCTGGAATCCCTTATTGAGAGTCGAGAAGGAACACATCATTCATGTTACATATATGTAACTCACCTATTTGTGCCAGGAGGATCGAGCATTAATCTTAGAGTCTGCCTTTAAGCCGTCAGTTGTTTATAGCAATAACTCTTGGCCTATTTCCTAACTTAACCTAGCCTAACCTATACCCTACCCTAACCTATAACCTACCACAATCTAAAACCAAACCTAATATAACCTAACCTAATCTAAACCTAACCTAGCCTACACCTAAACCCAATCTACCTAACTTACCTAACTAAGCTAACCTAACCAAACCTAACCTAACTAACCTAACCTAACTAACCTAACCTAACCTAACCTAACTAACCTAACCTAACTAATCTAACCTAACCTAACTAACGTAACGTAACGTAACCTAACCTAACCTAACCAAACCTAACCTAACTAACCTAACCTAACCTAACCTAACCTAAACCTACCCTAACCTAACTTAACCAAACCTAACCTAACCAAACCAAACTTAACCTAACCTAACCTAACCTAACCAAACCTAACCTAACTAACCTAACCTAACCTAACTAACCTAACCTAAACCTAACCAAACCTAACCTAACTAACCTAACCAAACTTAACCTAACCTAACCAAACTTAACCTAACCTAACCAAACTTAACCTAACCTAACCAAACTTAACCTAACCTAACCAAACTTACCCTAACCTAGGGGCTGGTCCCAAACCTGCACACAGAAATAACATCACATGAGACCAGAAGACATGGCAGGATGTGCAGAATACCCCCGTTGAAAAACAGAGGTGCAACTGGTACTCTGAGAGAGAACTCTATCAACATCAGAGGTCCGAGACTGTTCAACACGCTTCCACTACACATAAGGGGCATAACTGGCCGACCCCTCACAGTGTTCAAGAGAGAACTGGATAAGCACCTCCAAAGGATACCTGATAAACCAGGCTGTGACTCATACGTCAGGCTGCGAGCAGCCGCGTCCAACAGCCTGGTTGATCAGTCCGGCAACCAGGAGGCCTGGTCGACGACCGGGCCGCGGGGACGCTAAGCCCCGGAAGCACCTCAAGGTAAGGTAACCTAACCTAACCTAACCAAACCTAACCTAACTAACCTAACCTAACCTAACTAACCTAACCTAAACCTAACCAAACCTAACCTAACTAACCTAACCAAACTTAACCTAACCTAACCAAACTTAACCTAACCTAACCAAACTTAACCTAACCTAACCAAACTTAACCTAACCTAACCTAACCTAACGTAACCTAACCAAACCTAACCTAACCAAACTTAACCTAACCTAACCTAACCTAACCTAACCAAACTTAACCTAACCTAACCTAACCAACACCCACCTCACAAGATCGAACACCTAAACTGACCCTGACTGACCCTCACCAGGATGCAACCCTACATGAAGCTCACAACTCCTGGATACCTGTTTACTGCTAGGAGAACAGAGGCATTAGGTGATAGGAAACGCTACCAATAATTTCAGTCCTGCCTGGCCGGGTTTCGATCCAGGAATCCCCGATCGTTGGTCTAGAAGGAACACATACATGTTTCATATTTCAGTGTACTCACCTATTTGTACTTGCAGGACTGAGCATCAGTTTTTGAACGCTGACAATATAGCCGCCGGTTGTTTAAAGCAATGACTCCTGGTCTATTTTCCTGTCATATCAACTTTTAAAATTATGAATGGAGTTTGCATCTACAACTGTGGGTTTTTGTAAGTTTGTTCTCACCTAGTTGTATTCACCTAGTTGTGTTTGCTAGGTTTGATATTCAGATCTTTGGTCCCACCTCTCAACCATCAATCAATTGCTCAAGTAGTTTTCCAGAAGTTATGTAACTCATAACTCTCAGCTCTGCTGGAAAAAAGGCTGGGGCTGCATATTCAATTATTTGTCTCGCATAGGTTGAAAAAAAGGTTCATTCTTCTTTACACGTTAGAAATGTTACTTTGAACATGTTCTATCCAAGTCGGATAGAACATATTCTTAATCCGGATAGACCTGCGTTCGAGCCTGTCGAAACGGTTGCAATTACAGGGCACATATTGTCCTCTCCTGTAGCAGCATCAGGTTCGATAGATTCTCTGGACAGCCGATGATTGACCTTCTGGCAGTTCTCACGTTGACAAATTTAAAACTGTTTTTTTGATAAAAAAAAAACGGCACATTCCTTAGATGTTTAAATTTGTTATCTCTGTCCGTGTATGTGTCTTGAGTTGAGTTTTGATTCCTTGTGTTTCTTGATTCCTTGTGTTTCTTGATTCCGTGTGTGTCTTGAATCCGTTTGTGTCTTGATTCCGTGTGTGTCTTGAATCCGTTTGTGTCTTGATTCCTTGTGTTTCTTGATTCCGTGTGTGCCTTGATTCCTTGTGTTTCTTGATTCCGTGTGTGTCTTGATTCCGTGTGTGTCTTGATTCCGAGTGTGTCTTGATTCCGTCTGTGCCTTGGTTCCTTGTGTTTCTTGATTCCGTGTGTGTCGTGATTCCTTGTGTTTCTTGATTCCGTGTGTGTCTTGATTCCGTTTGAGTCTTGATTCCTTGTGTTTCTTGATTCCGAGTGTGTCTTGATTCCGTTTGTGTCTTGATTCCTTGTGTTTCTTGATTCCGTGTGTGTCTTGATTCCGTCTGTGCCTTGATTCCTTGTGTTTCTTGATTACGTGTGTGTCTTGATTCCTTGTGTGTCTTGATTCCGTCTGTGCCTTGATTCCTTGTGTTTCTTGATTCCGAGTGTGTCTTGGTTCCGTGTGTGTCTTGATTCCGTGTGTGTCTTGATTCCGTGTGTGTCTTGATTCCGTCTGTGCCTTGATTCCTTGTGTTTCTTGATTCCGTGTGTGTCTTGATTCCGTTTGTGTCTTGATTCCTTGTGTTTTTTGATTCCGTGTGTGCCTTGATTCCTTGTGTTTCTTGATTCCGTGTGTGTCTTGATTCTGTGTGTTTCTTGATTCCGTGTGTGTCTTGATTCCGTGTGTGTCTTGATTCCGTGTGTGTCCTGATTCCTTGTGTTTCTTGATTCCGTGTGTGTCTTGATTCCGTGTGTGTCTTGATTCCGTGTGTGTCCTGATTCCTTGTGTTTCTTGATTCCTTGTGTTTCTTGATTCCGTGTGTGTCTTGATTCCGTCTGTGCCTTGATTCCTTGTGTTTCTTGATTCCGTGAGTGTCTTGATTCCTTGTGTGTCTTGATTCCGTCTGTGCCTTGATTCCTTGTGTTTCTTGATTCCGTGTGTGTCTTGATTCCGTTTGTGTCTTGATTCCTTGTGTTTCTTGATTCCGTGTGTGTCTTGATTCCGTTTGTGTCTTGATTCCTTGTGTCTCTTGATTCCGTGTGTGCCTTGATTCCTTGTGTTTCTTGATTCCGTGTGTGTCTTGATTCCGTGTGTTTCTTGATTCCGTGTGTGTCTTGATTCCGTGTGTGTCTTGATTCCGTGTGTGTCTTGATTCCGTGTGTGTCCTGATTCCTTGTGTTTCTTGATTCCTTGTGTTTCTTGATTCCGTGTTTGTCTTGATTCCGTCTGTGCCTTGATTCCTTATGTGTCTTGATTTCGTGTGTGTCTCCTGAGTGTGTCTTGTTTCCGCGTGTGTCTTGATTCCGTATGTTCCCGTGTCCGTCAGAGTCTTAGGTTAGTCTTAGGTTAGGTTAGGTTAGGTTAGTTAGTGTCCGTGTCAGTGTCTATGTCATTGTCCCTGGGGTTTTGAGTCCAGGATGCCATTTGTGTCCCCTCAAATTGCCTCCCTTATCTCCACCTTGGGATCGTGTCAGTGTCCATGTGTGTCTTGATTCTGTGTGTGTCTTGAGTCCGTGTGTATCTTGAGTCCGTGTGTGTCTTGATTCTGTGAGTGTCTTGAGTCCGTGTGTGTCTTGATTCTGTGTGTGTCTTGAGTCCGTGTGTGTCTTGAGTACGTGTATTGATTCCGTGTGTCCGTGTCCGTTAGAGTCTATGAGTGTCCGTATCCGTGTCCGTGTCATTATCCCTGGGGTATTGAGTCCAGGATGCCATTTGTGTCCCCTCAAATTGCCTCCCTTGTCTCCACCTTGGGATCGTGTCAGTGTCCATGTGTGTCTTGATTCCGCGTGTGTCTTGAGTCCGTGTGTGTCTTGAGTCCGTGTGTGTCTTGAGTCCGCGTGTGTCTTGAGTCCGTGTGTGTCTTGATTCCGCGTGTGTCTTGAGTCCGCGTGTGTCTTGATTCCGTGTGTGTCTTGAGTCCGCGTGTGTCTTGAGTCCGTGTGTGTCTTGAGTCCGCGTGTGTCTTGAGTCCGTGTGTGTCTTGATTCCGCGTGTGTCTTGAGTCCTGTGTGTTCGGGTGTCTTTGGGGTTTTGGGTCCAGGAAGCTATTTGTGTCGACCCAAATTGCCTCCCTTCTCCCCACCTGAAATCCAGGTGAATTGAAAGACCTGCCCGAGGTCAGTGGATCCAGGTATCCGTCCGTGGGCCCCCGGATTTCAACCCTTCCCCACATTCCAGGGGGTCGGTCAATCAATCTTCAGCTATCCAGAGAATCTATCGAAACTGATGCTCCTACAGGAGGGGACACACAGATAAATCTGTGCCCTGTACTTGCAACCGTTCCGACAGGCTCGAACGCAGGTCTATCCGGATTAAGAACATGTTCTATCCGACTAGACCACGCTGGAGTTGCCTTCTGAATCAAATTTTCCACTTGTATTTATATCTCGTAGTAAGGTTAGTTAGTGTCTATTTATCAACATTTGCAATGATTGACGTGTGAAGTTGTGAGTTTGTGTTGACAGATAGAAATTCATAACAGCTTATTCGATGGGGTTGCAGTCCAGTGAGGCAGTTTCATGAATGAATATTGGAGAATTTAGGCAAACTGACGTGTGTGTGTGTGTGTTTGTGTGTGTGTGTGTGTGTGTGTGTGTGTGTGTGTGTGTGTGTGTGTGTGTGTGTGTGTGTGTGTGTGTGTGTGTGTGTGTGTGTGTGTGTGTGTGTGTGTTTAAAGGTATGTATTATTTAATATTTAGTGTGGTGTGTGTGTCCAAATGAGTTTGTGAATGGTAAACAAGCAATCCAATACCTAATATGTGCTAATCTAGGCCTCGTTTTGTATACATATATATATATGTGTTTACTAGGGAATGAAAATCCGGTTTGTTTTATTCTAAGTTTTTTCAACAATAAATAGTACATACGCGAACGAACGGTTCGGCTGGGTAAGTATAGCGTTGTGGCGGCCATTTTCTCTGTTAGGCGGGGGTTGGGGGAAGGGGGGGGTTGGTCTCTGGTAATTGTGGTATAGGGGTAGTTATATTTGGGCCTCGGTTGGGGGGTAGGGTGTTGGTAGGGGGGTGGGGGCCCAGGGAGCAGCAGAGGGGGGACCTGAGGGAGAGGCATGGAGTTGCTAGTTAATCATTAAGATATTAATTTGTGGAGATAGGTTATATAAGGAAAGATGTTTAGGAAGGAATAAGAAAAGTGTTTGGAACTGATGAAAGTATATGAGTTATAGTGACTCATGTTAGAAGAAAGATATGTGCTTTAAAAGGTGAAGAGATTTGTAAAGGACTTTATCTGCTTAATAATATATTAATTAACGGTAAATGACCATTGGAGATAGATATTCAACAGCATAATGAGTGGACAAGTTTTAGCAGGAAGGCCGGCACAGAGAGAGAATGGACCGATAAATAGTTAGACATTTTTTCTCGAATGGTATACTCTAATAATCATAGGTACATATTTCAGAGCGCGACATTCGTGCGCGCGCGCACACACACACATATACACACACACTCACACACACACACACACTCACACACACACACACACACACACACACACACACACACACACACACACACACACACACACACACACACACACACACACACACACACACACACACACACACACACACACACACACACACACACACACACACACACACACACACACACACATATATATATATACAAACATACATACAGTCTCGACAGTCAAATTGCAGAAACTGTCACAATTATGACAAGGATCACTCATATTGGATATATACACACACAGATAAATTCACGTGGATAAGTCACTCCAATTACACGTATGTACACACTCAGACAACATATTTCAGTGAGTGTGGCCCATAGTATACATTAATACTCACACATGGCAGCCCATTCACAATTAATTGGTGTACATATTCATTCACACACATGTTTATGTGTCTCTTTCTTATAAAATACACACACACTGAAAGGAATCTTTGAGAACATTATATACCACATATGTCAGACCAATCCTGAAGTATGCCGCTCCAGCATGGAGTCCACATCTAGTCAAGCATAAGACTAAACTGGAAAAGGTTCAAAGGTTTGCCACCAGACTAGAACCCGAGCTAAGAGGTATGAGCTACGAGGAGAGACTACGGGAATTAAACCTCACTTCGTTGGAAGACAGAAGAGTTAAGGGGGACATGATCACCACATTCAAGATTCTCATGGGAATCGATAAGGTAGATGAAGGTAGGCTATTTAACACAAGGGGCACACGTACTAGGGGACACAGGTGGAAACTGAGTGCCCAAATGAGACACAGAGATATTAGAAAGAACTTTTTTAGTGTCAGAGTAGTTGACAAATGGAATGCATTAGGAAGTGATGTGGTGGAGGCTGACTCCATACACAGTTTCAAGTGTAGATATGATAGAGCCCAATAGGCTCAGGAACTAGTACTCCTGTTGATTGACGGTTGAGAGGCGGGACCAAAGAGCCAGAGCTCAACCCCCGCAAGCACAATAAGGTGAGTACAATTAGGTGAGTACACACAAACTCATTGTTAATTTTCCCTGGAACACAACCCGACAAACCGTTTAACAACCAGGTACCCATTCACTGCTTCGTGAAGATAATCGTTAAGTTAAGGATTGGTGCCTAGTCAATCCGCTCTTCCCCTGCCAGCCAGGATATGAACCGAGGCGAAATCGCTTGAGAAGCGCGAGGTGAGTGCCTTACCACTGATCCACAGGGACTGCCCAAATATGAATGCCATCAGCAGCACTAGCAGTTGGTGTTACCAGGCAGGTTACCCATCCAATTACTAACCAAATTGAAAGTTGCTTAACTTGGCTAATGGGACGAGAAGCAGTGTCCTTTAAGTGGTAGTATGGCCGTTGTTATTGTATACAAGTGGTAACCAATAACTTGTGAGTGAGTGAGTGAGTGAGTGAGTGATGATGGTAACTGCGGCGGAGGATACTCACACATACCAGCCAATTCTCCATTAATGATAGTTCTTATAGTCAAACAAACCAACCAAAAGTGGACTATTGCACCAACATGGAAATGTTTGGATGCCATTGATCTCGCACAAATCGCTTATAAATGCCACCCGCCGCTATTTATAAAACCTAAACAATCCTCTTCTAAGCACGAATGACTACTCTTAGGCCTTGGATTATGTTCACTTAGGCTTCATTGAGTCAATACATATAACTTCTTTGAGTCGGGGGACAGGCAGACAGGCAGTCTATATATACATGTTAGGCTTATAAAGTGGTCTCCAACACCCACCCCACAAGATTAAACTAACCCTCACTCACCAGGATGCTAGTAGCTCACTAACTCCTGGATACCTATTTACTGCAAGGTGAACAGGTGCATTGGGTGATAGGAAACGCTACCAACAATTACAGCCCTGCCTGACCGCGATTCAAACCCTGGAATCCCTTATTGAGAGTCGAGAAGGAACACATCATTCATGTTACATATATGTGTACTCACCTATTTGTGCCAGGGGGATCGAGCATTAATCTTAGAGTCTGCCTTTAAGCCGTCAGTTGTTTATAGCAATAACTCTTGGCCTATTTCCTAACTTAACCTAGCCTAACCTATACCCTACCCTAACCTATAACCTACCACAATCTAAAACCAAACCTAATATAACCTAACCTAATCTAAACCTAACCTAGCCTACACCTAAACCCAATCTACCTAACTTACCTAACTAAGCTAACCTAACCAAACCTAACCTAACTAACCTAACCTAACTAACCTAACCTAACCTAACCTAACTAACCTAACCTAACTAATCTAACCTAACCTAACTAACGTAACGTAACGTAACCTAACCTAACCTAACCAAACCTAACCTAACTAACCTAACCTAACCTAACCTAACCTAAACCTACCCTAACCTAACTTAACCAAACCTAACCTAACCAAACTTAACCTAACCTAACCTAACCTAACCAAACCTAACCTAACTAACCTAACCTAACCTAACCTAACTAACCTAACCTAAACCTAACCAAACCTAACCTAACTAACCTAACCAAACTTAACCTAACCTAACCAAACTTAACCTAACCTAACCAAACTTAACCTAACCTAACCAAACTTAACCTAACCTAACCAAACTTACCCTAACCTAGGGGCTGGTCCCAAACCTGCACACAGAAATAACATCACATGAGACCAGAAGACATGGCAGGATGTGCAGAATACCCCCGTTGAAAAACAGAGGTGCAACTGGTACTCTGAGAGAGAACTCTGTCAACATCAGAGGTCCGAGACTGTTCAACACGCTTCCACTACACATAAGGGGCATAACTGGCCGACCCCTCACAGTGTTCAAGAGAGAACTGGATAAGCACCTCCAAAGGATACCTGATAAACCAGGCTGTGACTCATACGTCAGGCTGCGAGCAGCCGCGTCCAACAGCCTGGTTGATCAGTCCGGCAACCAGGAGGCCTGGTCGACGACCGGGCCGCGGGGACGCTAAGCCCCGGAAGCACCTCAAGGTAAGGTAACCTAACCTAACCTAACCAAACCTAACCTAACTAACCTAACCTAACCTAACTAACCTAACCTAAACCTAACCAAACCTAACCTAACTAACCTAACCAAACTTAACCTAACCTAACCAAACTTAACCTAACCTAACCAAACTTAACCTAACCTAACCAAACTTAACCTAACCTAACCTAACCTAACGTAACCTAACCAAACCTAACCTAACCAAACTTAACCTAACCTAACCTAACCTAACCTAACCAAACTTAACCTAACCTAACCTAACCAACACCCACCTCACAAGATCGAACACCTAAACTGACCCTGACTGACCCTCACCAGGATGCAACCCTACATGAAGCTCACAACTCCTGGATACCTGTTTACTGCTAGGAGAACAGAGGCATTAGGTGATAGGAAACGCTACCAATAATTTCAGTCCTGCCTGGCCGGGTTTCGATCCAGGAATCCCCGATCGTTAGTCTAGAAGGAACACATACATGTTTCATATTTCAGTGTACTCACCTATTTGTACTTGCAGGACTGAGCATCAGTTTTTGAACGCTGACAATATAGCCGCCGGTTGTTTAAAGCAATGACTCCTGGTCTATTTTCCTGTCATATCAACTTTTAAAATTATGAATGGAGTTTGCATCTACAACTGTGGGTTTTTGTAAGTTTGTTCTCACCTAGTTGTATTCACCTAGTTGTGTTTGCTAGGTTTGATATTCAGATCTTTGGTCCCACCTCTCAACCATCAATCAATTGCTCAAGTAGTTTTCCAGAAGTTATGTAACTCATAACTCTCAGCTCTGCTGGAAAAAAGGCTGGGGCTGCATATTCAATTATTTGTCTCGCATAGGTTGAAAAAAAGGTTCATTCTTCTTTACACGTTAGAAATGTTACTTTGAACATGTTCTATCCAAGTCGGATAGAACATATTCTTAATCCGGATAGACCTGCGTTCGAGCCTGTCGAAACGGTTGCAATTACAGGGCACATATTGTCCTCTCCTGTAGCAGCATCAGGTTCGATAGATTCTCTGGACAGCCGATGATTGACCTTCTGGCAGTTCTCACGTTGACAAATTTAAAACTGTTTTTTTGATAAAAAAAAACGGCACATTCCTTAGATGTTTAAATTTGTTATCTCTGTCCGTGTATGTGTCTTGAGTTGAGTTTTGATTCCTTGTGTTTCTTGATTCCTTGTGTTTCTTGATTCCGTGTGTGTCTTGAATCCGTTTGTGTCTTGATTCCGTGTGTGTCTTGAATCCGTTTGTGTCTTGATTCCTTGTGTTTCTTGATTCCGTGTGTGCCTTGATTCCTTGTGTTTCTTGATTCCGTGTGTGTCTTGATTCCGTGTGTGTCTTGATTCCGAGTGTGTCTTGATTCCGTCTGTGCCTTGGTTCCTTGTGTTTCTTGATTCCGTGTGTGTCGTGATTCCTTGTGTTTCTTGATTCCGTGTGTGTCTTGATTCCGTTTGTGTCTTGATTCCTTGTGTTTCTTGATTCCGAGTGTGTCTTGATTCCGTTTGTGTCTTGATTCCTTGTGTTTCTTGATTCCGTGTGTGTCTTGATTCCGTCTGTGCCTTGATTCCTTGTGTTTCTTGATTACGTGTGTGTCTTGATTCCTTGTGTGTCTTGATTCCGTCTGTGCCTTGATTCCTTGTGTTTCTTGATTCCGAGTGTGTCTTGGTTCCGTGTGTGTCTTGATTCCGTGTGTGTCTTGATTCCGTGTGTGTCTTGATTCCGTCTGTGCCTTGATTCCTTGTGTTTCTTGATTCCGTGTGTGTCTTGATTCCGTTTGTGTCTTGATTCCTTGTGTTTCTTGATTCCGTGTGTGCCTTGATTCCTTGTGTTTCTTGATTCCGTGTGTGTCTTGATTCTGTGTGTTTCTTGATTCCGTGTGTGTCTTGATTCCGTGTGTGTCTTGATTCCGTGTGTGTCTTGATTCCGTGTGTGTCCTGATTCCTTGTGTTTCTTGATTCCGTGTGTGTCTTGATTCCGTGTGTGTCTTGATTCCGTGTGTGTCCTGATTCCTTGTGTTTCTTGATTCCTTGTGTTTCTTGATTCCGTGTGTGTCTTGATTCCGTCTGTGCCTTGATTCCTTGTGTTTCTTGATTCCGTGAGTGTCTTGATTCCTTGTGTGTCTTGATTCCGTCTGTGCCTTGATTCCTTGTGTTTCTTGATTCCGTGTGTGTCTTGATTCCGTTTGTGTCTTGATTCCTTGTGTTTCTTGATTCCGTGTGTGTCTTGATTCCGTTTGTGTCTTGATTCCTTGTGTCTCTTGATTCCGTGTGTGCCTTGATTCCTTGTGTTTCTTGATTCCGTGTGTGTCTTGATTCCGTGTGTTTCTTGATTCCGTGTGTGTCTTGATTCCGTGTGTGTCTTGATTCCGTGTGTGTCTTGATTCCGTGTGTGTCCTGATTCCTTGTGTTTCTTGATTCCTTGTGTTTCTTGATTCCGTGTTTGTCTTGATTCCGTCTGTGCCTTGATTCCTTATGTGTCTTGATTTCGTGTGTGTCTCCTGAGTGTGTCTTGTTTCCGCGTGTGTCTTGATTCCGTATGTTCCCGTGTCCGTCAGAGTCTTAGGTTAGTCTTAGGTTAGGTTAGGTTAGGTTAGTTAGTGTCCGTGTCAGTGTCTATGTCATTGTCCCTGGGGTTTTGAGTCCAGGATGCCATTTGTGTCCCCTCAAATTGCCTCCCTTATCTCCACCTTGGGATCGTGTCAGTGTCCATGTGTGTCTTGATTCTGTGTGTGTCTTGAGTCCGTGTGTATCTTGAGTCCGTGTGTGTCTTGATTCTGTGAGTGTCTTGAGTCCGTGTGTGTCTTGATTCTGTGTGTGTCTTGAGTCCGTGTGTGTCTTGAGTACGTGTATTGATTCCGTGTGTCCGTGTCCGTTAGAGTCTATGAGTGTCCGTATCCGTGTCCGTGTCATTATTCCTGGGGTATTGAGTCCAGGATGCCATATGTGTCCCCTCAAATTGCCTCCCTTGTCTCCACCTTGGGATCGTGTCAGTGTCCATGTGTGTCTTGATTCCGCGTGTGTCTTGAGTCCGTGTGTGTCTTGAGTCCGTGTGTGTCTTGAGTCCGCGTGTGTCTTGAGTCCGTGTGTGTCTTGATTCCGCGTGTGTCTTGAGTCCGCGTGTGTCTTGATTCCGTGTGTGTCTTGAGTCCGCGTGTGTCTTGAGTCCGTGTGTGTCTTGAGTCCGCGTGTGTCTTGAGTCCGTGTGTGTCTTGATTCCGCGTGTGTCTTGAGTCCTGTGTGTTCGGGTGTCTTTGGGGTTTTGGGTCCAGGAAGCTATTTGTGTCGACCCAAATTGCCTCCCTTCTCCCCACCTGAAATCCAGGTGAATTGAAAGACCTGCCCGAGGTCAGTGGATCCAAGTATCCGTCCGTGGGCCCCCGGATTTCAACCCTTCCCCACATTCCAGGGGGTCGGTCAATCAATCTTCAGCTATCCAGAGAATCTATCGAAACTGATGCTCCAACAGGAGGGGACACACAGATAAATCTGTGCCCTGTACTTGCAACCGTTCCGACAGGCTCGAACGCAGGTCTATCCGGATTAAGAACATGTTCTATCCGACTAGGCCACGCTGGAGTTGCCTTCTGAATCAAATTTTCCACTTGTATTTATATCTCGTAGTAAGGTTAGTTAGTGTCTATTTATCAACATTTGCAATGATTGACGTGTGAAGTTGTGAGTTTGTGTTGTCAGATAGAAATTCATAACAGCTTATTCGATGAGGTTGCAGTCCAGTGAGGCAGTTTCATGAATGAATATTGGAGAATTTAGGCAAACTGACGTGTGTGTGTGTGTGTTTGTGTGTGTGTGTGTGTGTGTGTGTGTGTGTGTGTGTGTGTGTGTGTGTGTGTGTGTGTGTGTGTGTGTGTGTGTGTGTGTGTGTGTGTGTGTGTGTGTGTGTGTTTAAAGGTATGTATTATTTAATATTTAGTGTGGTGTGTGTGTCCAAATGAGTTTGTGAATGGTAAACAAGCAATCCAATACCTAATATGTGCTAATCTAGGCCTCGTTTTGTATACATATATATATATGTGTTTACTAGGGAATGAAAATCCGGTTTGTTTTATTCTAAGTTTTTTCAACAATAAATAGTACATACGCGAACGAACGGTTCGGCTGGGTAAGTATAGCGTTGTGGCGGCCATTTTCTCTGTTAGGCGGGGGTTGGGGGAAGGGGGGGGTTGGTCTCTGGTAATTGTGGTATAGGGGTAGTTATATTTGGGCCTCGGTTGGGGGGTAGGGTGTTGGTAGGGGGGTGGGGGCCCAGGGAGCAGCAGAGGGGGGACCTGAGGGAGAGGCATGGAGTTGCTAGTTAATCATTAAGATATTAATTTGTGGAGATAGGTTATATAAGGAAAGATGTTTAGGAAGGAATAAGAAAAGTGTTTGGAACTGATGAAAGTATATGAGTTATAGTGACTCATGTTAGAAGAAAGATATGTGCTTTAAAAGGTGAAGAGATTTGTAAAGGACTTTATCTGCTTAATAATATATTAATTAAAGGTAAATGACCATTGGAGATAGATATTCAACAGCATAATGAGTGGACAAGTTTTAGCAGGAAGGCCGGCACAGAGAGAGAATGGACCGATAAATAGTTAGACATTTTTTCTCGAATGGTATACTCTAATAATCATAGGTACATATTTCAGAGCGCGACATTCGTGCGCGCGCGCACACACACACATATACACACACACTCACACACACACACACACTCACACACACACACACACACACACACACACACACACACACACACACACACACACACACACACACACACACACACACACACACACACACACACACACACACACACACACACACACATATATATATACAAACATACATACAGTCTCGACAGTCAAATTGCAGAAACTGTCACAATTATGACAAGGATCACTCATATTGGATATATACACACACAGATAAATTCACGTGGATAAGTCACTCCAATTACACGTATGTACACACTCAGACAACATATTTCAGTGAGTGTGGCCCATAGTATACATTAATACTCACACATGGCAGCCCATTCACAATTAATTGGTGTACATATTCATTCACACACATGTTTATGTGTCTCTTTCTTATAAAATACACACACACTGAAAGGAATCTTTGAGAACATTATATACCACATATGTCAGACCAATCCTGAAGTATGCCGCTCCAGCATGGAGTCCACATCTAGTCAAGCATAAGACTAAACTGGAAAAGGTTCAAAGGTTTGCCACCAGACTAGAACCCGAGCTAAGAGGTATGAGCTACGAGGAGAGACTACGGGAATTAAACCTCACTTCGTTGGAAGACAGAAGAGTTAAGGGGGACATGATCACCACATTCAAGATTCTCATGGGAATCGATAAGGTAGATGAAGGTAGGCTATTTAACACAAGGGGCACACGTACTAGGGGACACAGGTGGAAACTGAGTGCCCAAATGAGACACAGAGATATTAGAAAGAACTTTTTTAGTGTCAGAGTAGTTGACAAATGGAATGCATTAGGAAGTGATGTGGTGGAGGCTGACTCCATACACAGTTTCAAGTGTAGATATGATAGAGCCCAATAGGCTCAGGAACTAGTACTCCTGTTGATTGACGGTTGAGAGGCGGGACCAAAGAGCCAGAGCTCAACCCCCGCAAGCACAATAAGGTGAGTACAATTAGGTGAGTACACACAAACTCATTGTTAATTTTCCCTGGAACACAACCCGACAAACCGTTTAACAACCAGGTACCCATTCACTGCTTCGTGAAGATAATCGTTAAGTTAAGGATTGGTGCCTAGTCAATCCGCTCTTCCCCTGCCAGCCAGGATATGAACCCAGGCGAAATCGCTTGAGAAGCGCGAGGTGAGTGCCTTACCACTGATCCACAGGGACTGCCCAAATATGAATGCCATCAGCAGCACTAGCAGTTGGTGTTACCAGGCAGGTTACCCATCCAATTACTAACCAAATTGAAAGTTGCTTAACTTGGCTAATGGGACGAGAAGCAGTGTCCTTTAAGTGGTAGTATGGCCGTTGTTATTGTATACAAGTGGTAACCAATAACTTGTGAGTGAGTGAGTGAGTGATGATAATGGTAACTGCGGCGGAGGATACTCACACATACCAGCCAATTCTCCATTAATGATAGTTCTTATAGTCAAACAAACCAACCAAAAGTGGACTATTGCACCAACATGGAAATGTTTGGATGCCATTGATCTCGCACAAATCGCTTATAAATGCCACCCGCCGCTATTTATAAAACCTAAACAATCCTCTTCTAAGCACGAATGACTACTCTTAGGCCTTGGATTATGTTCACTTAGGCTTCATTGAGTCAATACATATAACTTCTTTGAGTCGGGGGACAGGCAGACAGGCAGTCTATATATACATGTTAGGCTTATAAAGTGGTCTCCAACACCCACCCCACAAGATTAAACTAACCCTCACTCACCAGGATGCTAGTAGCTCACTAACTCCTGGATACCTATTTACTGCAAGGTGAACAGGTGCATTGGGTGATAGGAAACGCTACCAACAATTACAGCCCTGCCTGACCGCGATTCAAACCCTGGAATCCCTTATTGAGAGTCGAGAAGGAACACATCATTCATGTTACATATATGTGTACTCACCTATTTGTGCCAGGAGGATCGAGCATTAATCTTAGAGTCTGCCTTTAAGCCGTCAGTTGTTTATAGCAATAACTCTTGGCCTATTTCCTAACTTAACCTAGCCTAACCTATACCCTACCCTAACCTATAACCTACCACAATCTAAAACCAAACCTAATATAACCTAACCTAATCTAAACCTAACCTAGCCTACACCTAAACCCAATCTACCTAACTTACCTAACTAAGCTAACCTAACCAAACCTAACCTAACTAACCTAACCTAACTAACCTAACCTAACCTAACCTAACTAACCTAACCTAACTAATCTAACCTAACCTAACTAACGTAACGTAACGTAACCTAACCTAACCTAACCAAACCTAACCTAACTAACCTAACCTAACCTAACCTAACCTAAACCTACCCTAACCTAACTTAACCAAACCTAACCTAACCAAACTTAACCTAACCTAACCTAACCTAACCAAACCTAACCTAACTAACCTAACCTAACCTAACTAACCTAACCTAAACCTAACCAAACCTAACCTAACTAACCTAACCAAACTTAACCTAACCTAACCAAACTTAACCTAACCTAACCAAACTTAACCTAACCTAACCAAACTTAACCTAACCTAACCAAACTTACCCTAACCTAGGGGCTGGTCCCAAACCTGCACACAGAAATAACATCACATGAGACCAGAAGACATGGCAGGATGTGCAGAATACCCCCGTTGAAAAACAGAGGTGCAACTGGTACTCTGAGAGAGAACTCTATCAACATCAGAGGTCCGAGACTGTTCAACACGCTTCCACTACACATAAGGGGCATAACTGGCCGACCCCTCACAGTGTTCAAGAGAGAACTGGATAAGCACCTCCAAAGGATACCTGATAAACCAGGCTGTGACTCATACGTCAGGCTGCGAGCAGCCGCGTCCAACAGCCTGGTTGATCAGTCCGGCAACCAGGAGGCCTGGTCGACGACCGGGCCGCGGGGACGCTAAGCCCCGGAAGCACCTCAAGGTAAGGTAACCTAACCTAACCTAACCAAACCTAACCTAACTAACCTAACCTAACCTAACTAACCTAACCTAAACCTAACCAAACCTAACCTAACTAACCTAACCAAACTTAACCTAACCTAACCAAACTTAACCTAACCTAACCAAACTTAACCTAACCTAACCAAACTTAACCTAACCTAACCAAACTTATCCTAACCTAGGGGCTGGTCCCAAACCTGCACACAGAAATAACATCACATGAGACCAGAAGACATGGCAGGATGTGCAGAATACCCCCGTTGAAAAACAGAGGTGCAACTGGTACTCTGAGAGAGAACTCTATCAACATCAGAGGTCCGAGACTGTTCAACACGCTTCCACTACACATAAGGGGCATAACTGGCCGACCCCTCACAGTGTTCAAGAGAGAACTGGATTAGCACCTCCAAAGGATACCTGATAAACCAGGCTGTGACTCATACGTCAGGCTGCGAGCAGCCGCGTCCAACAGCCTGGTTGATCAGTCCGGCAACCAGGAGGCCTGGTCGACGACCGGGCCGCGGGGACGCTAAGCCCCGGAAGCACCTCAAGGTAAGGTAACCTAACCTAACCTAACCAAACCTAACCTAACTAACCTAACCTAACCTAACTAACCTAACCTAAACCTAACCAAACCTAACCTAACTAACCTAACCAAACTTAACCTAACCTAACCAAACTTAACCTAACCTAACCAAACTTAACCTAACCTAACCAAACTTAACCTAACCTAACCTAACCTAACGTAACCTATCCAAACCTAACCTAACCAAACTTAACCTAACCTAACCTAACCTAACCTAACCAAACTTAACCTAACCTAACCTAACCAACACCCACCTCACAAGATCGAACACCTAAACTGACCCTGACTGACCCTCACCAGGATGCAACCCTACATGAAGCTCACAACTCCTGGATACCTGTTTACTGCTAGGAGAACAGAGGCATTAGGTGATAGGAAACGCTACCAATAATTTCAGTCCTGCCTGGCCGGGTTTCGATCCAGGAATCCCCGATCGTTAGTCTAGAAGGAACACATACATGTTTCATATTTCAGTGTACTCACCTATTTGTACTTGCAGGACTGAGCATCAGTTTTTGAACGCTGACAATATAGCCGCCGGTTGTTTAAAGCAATGACTCCTGGTCTATTTTCCTGTCATATCAACTTTTAAAATTATGAATGGAGTTTGCATCTACAACTGTGGGTTTTTGTAAGTTTGTTCTCACCTAGTTGTATTCACCTAGTTGTGTTTGCTAGGTTTGATATTCAGATCTTTGGTCCCACCTCTCAACCATCAATCAATTGCTCAAGTAGTTTTCCAGAAGTTATGTAACTCATAACTCTCAGCTCTGCTGGAAAAAAGGCTGGGGCTGCATATTCAATTATTTGTCTCGCATAGGTTGAAAAAAAGGTTCATTCTTCTTTACACGTTAGAAATGTTACTTTGAACATGTTCTATCCAAGTCGGATAGAACATATTCTTAATCCGGATAGACCTGCGTTCGAGCCTGTCGAAACGGTTGCAATTACAGGGCACATATTGTCCTCTCCTGTAGCAGCATCAGGTTCGATAGATTCTCTGGACAGCCGATGATTGACCTTCTGGCAGTTCTCACGTTGACAAATTTA
Source organism: Procambarus clarkii (assembly GCF_040958095.1). NCBI lineage: Eukaryota > Metazoa > Arthropoda > Malacostraca > Decapoda > Cambaridae > Procambarus > Procambarus clarkii. The sequence continues at coordinate 36,257 of NW_027189850.1, read as the reverse complement.
AAACTGTTTTTTTGATAAAAAAAAACGGCACATTCCTTAGATGTTTAAATTTGTTATCTCTGTCCGTGTATGTGTCTTGAGTTGAGTTTTGATTCCTTGTGTTTCTTGATTCCTTGTGTTTCTTGATTCCGTGTGTGTCTTGAATCCGTTTGTGTCTTGATTCCGTGTGTGTCTTGAATCCGTTTGTGTCTTGATTCCTTGTGTTTCTTGATTCCGTGTGTGCCTTGATTCCTTGTGTTTCTTGACTCCGTGTGTGTCTTGATTCCGTGTGTGTCTTGATTCCGAGTGTGTCTTGATTCCGTCTGTGCCTTGGTTCCTTGTGTTTCTTGATTCCGTGTGTGTCGTGATTCCTTGTGTTTCTTGATTCCGTGTGTGTCTTGATTCCGTTTGTGTCTTGATTCCTTGTGTTTCTTGATTCCGAGTGTGTCTTGATTCCGTTTGTGTCTTGATTCCTTGTGTTTCTTGATTCCGTGTGTGTCTTGATTCCGTCTGTGCCTTGATTCCTTGTGTTTCTTGATTACGTGTGTGTCTTGATTCCGTCTGTGCCTTGATTCCTTGTGTTTCTTGATTCCGAGTGTGTCTTGGTTCCGTGTGTGTCTTGATTCCGTGTGTGCCTTGATTCCTTGTGTTTCTTGATTCCGTGTGTGTCTTGATTCCGTTTGTGTCTTGATTCCTTGTGTTTCTTGATTCCGTGTGTGCCTTGATTCCTTGTGTTTCTTGATTCCGTGTGTGTCTTGATTCTGTGTGTTTCTTGATTCCGTGTGTGTCTTGATTCCGTGTGTGTCTTGATTCCGTGTGTGTCTTGATTCCGTGTGTGTCCTGATTCCTTGTGTTTCTTGATTCCGTGTGTGTCTTGATTCCGTGTGTGTCTTGATTCCGTGTGTGTCCTGATTCCTTGTGTTTCTTGATTCCTTGTGTTTCTTGATTCCGTGTGTGTCTTGATTCCGTCTGTGCCTTGATTCCTTGTGTTTCTTGATTCCGTGAGTGTCTTGATTCCTTGTGTGTCTTGATTCCGTCTGTGCCTTGATTCCTTGTGTTTCTTGATTCCGTGTGTGTCTTGATTCCGTTTGTGTCTTGATTCCTTGTGTTTCTTGATTCCGTGTGTGTCTTGATTCCGTTTGTGTCTTGATTCCTTGTGTCTCTTGATTCCGTGTGTGCCTTGATTCCTTGTGTTTCTTGATTCCGTGTGTGTCTTGATTCCGTGTGTTTCTTGATTCCGTGTATGTCTTGATTCCGTGTGTGTCTTGATTCCGTGTGTGTCTTGATTCCGTGTGTGTCCTGATTCCTTGTGTTTCTTGATTCCTTGTGTTTCTTGATTCCGTGTTTGTCTTGATTCCGTCTGTGCCTTGATTCCTTATGTGTCTTGATTTCGTGTGTGTCTCCTGAGTGTGTCTTGTTTCCGCGTGTGTCTTGATTCCGTATGTTCCCGTGTCCGTCAGAGTCTTAGGTTAGTCTTAGGTTAGGTTAGGTTAGGTTAGTTAGTGTCCGTGTCAGTGTCTATGTCATTGTCCCTGGGGTTTTGAGTCCAGGATGCCATTTGTGTCCCCTCAAATTGCCTCCCTTATCTCCACCTTGGGATCGTGTCAGTGTCCATGTGTGTCTTGATTCTGTGTGTGTCTTGAGTCCGTGTGTATCTTGAGTCCGTGTGTGTCTTGATTCTGTGAGTGTCTTGAGTCCGTGTGTGTCTTGATTCTGTGTGTGTCTTGAGTCCGTGTGTGTCTTGAGTACGTGTATTGATTCCGTGTGTCCGTGTCCGTTAGAGTCTATGAGTGTCCGTATCCGTGTCCGTGTCATTATCCCTGGGGTATTGAGTCCAGGATGCCATTTGTGTCCCCTCAAATTGCCTCCCTTGTCTCCACCTTGGGATCGTGTCAGTGTCCATGTGTGTCTTGATTCCGCGTGTGTCTTGAGTCCGTGTGTGTCTTGAGTCCGTGTGTGTCTTGAGTCCGCGTGTGTCTTGAGTCCGTGTGTGTCTTGATTCCGCGTGTGTCTTGAGTCCGCGTGTGTCTTGATTCCGTGTGTGTCTTGAGTCCGCGTGTGTCTTGAGTCCGTGTGTGTCTTGAGTCCGCGTGTGTCTTGAGTCCGTGTGTGTCTTGATTCCGCGTGTGTCTTGAGTCCGCGTGTGTCTTGAGTCCGTGTGTGTCTTGAGTCCGCGTGTGTCTTGAGTCCGTGTGTGTCTTGATTCCGCGTGTGTCTTGAGTCCTGTGTGTTCGGGTGTCTTTGGGGTTTTGGGTCCAGGAAGCTATTTGTGTCGACCCAAATTGCCTCCCTTCTCCCCACCTGAAATCCAGGTGAATTGAAAGACCTGCCCGAGGTCAGTGGATCCAGGTATCCGTCCGTGGGCCCCCGGATTTCAACCCTTCCCCACATTCCAGGGGGTCGGTCAATCAATCTTCAGCTATCCAGAGAATCTATCGAAACTGATGCTCCTACAGGAGGGGACACACAGATAAATCTGTGCCCTGTACTTGCAACCGTTCCGACAGGCTCGAACGCAGGTCTATCCGGATTAAGAACATGTTCTATCCGACTAGGCCACGCTGGAGTTGCCTTCTGAATCAAATTTTGCACTTGTATTTATATCTCGTAGTAAGGTTAGTTAGTGTCTATTTATCAACATTTGCAATGATTGACGTGTGAAGTTGTGAGTTTGTGTTGACAGATAGAAATTCATAACAGCTTATTCGATGAGGTTGCAGTCCAGTGAGGCAGTTTCATGAATGAATATTGGAGAATTTAGGCAAACTGACGTGTGTGTGTGTGTGTGTGTGTGTGTGTGTGTGTGTGTGTGTGTGTGTGTGTGTGTGTGTGTGTGTGTGTTTAAAGGTATGTATTATTTAATATTTAGTGTGGTGTGTGTGTGTGTGTCCAAATGAGTTTGTGAATGGTAAACAAGCAATCCAATACCTAATATGTGCTAATCTAGGCCTCGTTTTGTATACATATATATATATGTGTTTACTAGGGAATGAAAATCCGGTTTGTTTTATTCTAAGTTTTTTCAACAATAAATAGTACATACGCGAACGAACGGTTCGGCTGGGTAAGTATAGCGTTGTGGCGGCCATTTTCTCTGTTAGGCGGGGGTTGGGGGAAGGGGGGGGGTTGGTCTCTGGTAATTGTGGTATAGGGGTAGTTATATTTGGGCCTCGGTTGGGGGGTAGGGTGTTGGTAGGGGGGTGGGGGCCCAGGGAGCAGCAGAGGGGGGACCTGAGGGAGAGGCATGGAGTTGCTAGTTAATCATTAAGATATTAATTTGTGGAGATAGGTTATATAAGGAAAGATGTTTAGGAAGGAATAAGAAAAGTGTTTGGAACTGATGAAAGTATATGAGTTATAGTGACTCATGTTAGAAGAAAGATATGTGCTTTAAAAGGTGAAGAGATTTGTAAAGGACTTTATCTGCTTAATAATATATTAATTAAAGGTAAATGACCATTGGAGATAGATATTCAACAGCATAATGAGTGGACAAGTTTTAGCAGGAAGGCCGGCACAGAGAGAGAATGGACCGATAAATAGTTAGACATTTTTTCTCGAATGGTATACTCTAATAATCATAGGTACATATTTCAGAGCGCGACATTCGTGCGCGCGCGCACACACACACATATACACACACACTCACACACACACACACACTCACACACACACACACACACACACACACACACACACACACACACACACACACACACACACACACACACACACACACACACACACACACACACACACACACACACACACACACATATATATATACAAACATACATACAGTCTCGACAGTCAAATTGCAGAAACTGTCACAATTATGACAAGGATCACTCATATTGGATATATACACACACAGATAAATTCACGTGGATAAGTCACTCCAATTACACGTATGTACACACTCAGACAACATATTTCAGTGAGTGTGGCCCATAGTATACATTAATACTCACACATGGCAGCCCATTCACAATTAATTGGTGTACATATTCATTCACACACATGTTTATGTGTCTCTTTCTTATAAAATACACACACACTGAAAGGAATCTTTGAGAACATTATATACCACATATGTCAGACCAATCCTGAAGTATGCCGCTCCAGCATGGAGTCCACATCTAGTCAAGCATAAGACTAAACTGGAAAAGGTTCAAAGGTTTGCCACCAGACTAGAACCCGAGCTAAGAGGTATGAGCTACGAGGAGAGACTACGGGAATTAAACCTCACTTCGTTGGAAGACAGAAGAGTTAAGGGGGACATGATCACCACATTCAAGATTCTCATGGGAATCGATAAGGTAGATGAAGGTAGGCTATTTAACACAAGGGGCACACGTACTAGGGGACACAGGTGGAAACTGAGTGCCCAAATGAGACACAGAGATATTAGAAAGAACTTTTTTAGTGTCAGAGTAGTTGACAAATGGAATGCATTAGGAAGTGATGTGGTGGAGGCTGACTCCATACACAGTTTCAAGTGTAGATATGATAGAGCCCAATAGGCTCAGGAACTAGTTCTCCTGTTGATTGACGGTTGAGAGGCGGGACCAAAGAGCCAGAGCTCAACCCCCGCAAGCACAATAAGGTGAGTACAATTAGGTGAGTACACACAAACTCATTGTTAATTTTCCCTGGAACACAACCCGACAAACCGTTTAACAACCAGGTACCCATTCACTGCTTCGTGAAGATAATCGTTAAGTTAAGGATTGGTGCCTAGTCAATCCGCTCTTCCCCTGCCAGCCAGGATATGAACCCAGGCGAAATCGCTTGAGAAGCGCGAGGTGAGTGCCTTACCACTGATCCACAGGGACTGCCCAAATATGAATGCCATCAGCAGCACTAGCAGTTGGTGTTACCAGGCAGGTTACCCATCCAATTACTAACCAAATTGAAAGTTGCTTAACTTGGCTAATGGGACGAGAAGCAGTGTCCTTTAAGTGGTAGTATGGCCGTTGTTATTGTATACAAGTGGTAACCAATAACTTGTGAGTGAGTGAGTGAGTGATGATAATGGTAACTGCGGCGGAGGATACTCACACATACCAGCCAATTCTCCATTAATGATAGTTCTTATAGTCAAACAAACCAACCAAAAGTGGACTATTGCACCAACATGGAAATGTTTGGATGCCATTGATCTCGCACAAATCGCTTATAAATGCCACGCGCCGCTATTTATAAAACCTAAACAATCCTCTTCTAAGCACGAATGACTACTCTTAGGCCTTGGATTATGTTCACTTAGGCTTCATTGAGTCAATACATATAACTTCTTTGAGTCGGGGGACAGGCAGACAGGCAGTCTATATATACATGTTAGGCTTATAAAGTGGTCTCCAACACCCACCCCACAAGATTAAACTAACCCTCACTCACCAGGATGCTAGTAGCTCACTAACTCCTGGATACCTATTTACTGCAAGGTGAACAGGTGCATTGGGTGATAGGAAACGCTACCAACAATTACAGCCCTGCCTGACCGCGATTCAAACCCTGGAATCCCTTATTGAGAGTCGAGAAGGAACACATCATTCATGTTACATATATGTGTACTCACCTATTTGTGCCAGGAGGATCGAGCATTAATCTTAGAGTCTGCCTTTAAGCCGTCAGTTGTTTATAGCAATAACTCTTGGCCTATTTCCTAACTTAACCTAGCCTAACCTATACCCTACCCTAACCTATAACCTACCACAATCTAAAACCAAACCTAATATAACCTAACCTAATCTAAACCTAACCTAGCCTACACCTAAACCCAATCTACCTAACTTACCTAACTAAGCTAACCTAACCAAACCTAACCTAACTAACCTAACCTAACTAACCTAACCTAACCTAACCTAACTAACCTAACCTAACTAATCTAACCTAACCTAACTAACGTAACGTAACGTAACCTAACCTAACCTAACCAAACCTAACCTAACTAACCTAACCTAACCTAACCTAACCTAAACCTACCCTAACCTAACTTAACCAAACCTAACCTAACCAAACTTAACCTAACCTAACCTAACCTAACCAAACCTAACCTAACTAACCTAACCTAACCTAACTAACCTAACCTAAACCTAACCAAACCTAACCTAACTAACCTAACCAAACTTAACCTAACCTAACCAAACTTAACCTAACCTAACCAAACTTAACCTAACCTAACCAAACTTAACCTAACCTAACCAAACTTATCCTAACCTAGGGGCTGGTCCCAAACCTGCACACAGAAATAACATCACATGAGACCAGAAGACATGGCAGGATGTGCAGAATACCCCCGTTGAAAAACAGAGGTGCAACTGGTACTCTGAGAGAGAACTCTATCAACATCAGAGGTCCGAGACTGTTCAACACGCTTCCACTACACATTAGGGGCATAACTGGCCGACCCCTCACAGTGTTCAAGAGAGAACTGGATAAGCACCTCCAAAGGATACCTGATAAACCAGGCTGTGACTCATACGTCAGGCTGCGAGCAGCCGCGTCCAACAGCCTGGTTGATCAGTCCGGCAACCAGGAGGCCTGGTCGACGACCGGGCCGCGGGGACGCTAAGCCCCGGAAGCACCTCAAGGTAAGGTAACCTAACCTAACCTAACCAAACCTAACCTAACTAACCTAACCTAACCTAACTAACCTAACCTAAACCTAACCAAACCTAACCTAACTAACCTAACCAAACTTAACCTAACCTAACCAAACTTAACCTAACCTAACCAAACTTAACCTAACCTAACCAAACTTAACCTAACCTAACCTAACCTAACGTAACCTATCCAAACCTAACCTAACCAAACTTAACCTAACCTAACCTAACCTAACCTAACCAAACTTAACCTAACCTAACCTAACCAACACCCACCTCACAAGATCGAACACCTAAACTGACCCTGACTGACCCTCACCAGGATGCAACCCTACATGAAGCTCACAACTCCTGGATACCTGTTTACTGCTAGGAGAACAGAGGCATTAGGTGATAGGAAACGCTACCAATAATTTCAGTCCTGCCTGGCCGGGTTTCGATCCAGGAATCCCCGATCGTTAGTCTAGAAGGAACACATACATGTTTCATATTTCAGTGTACTCACCTATTTGTACTTGCAGGACTGAGCATCAGTTTTTGAACGCTGACAATATAGCCGCCGGTTGTTTAAAGCAATGACTCCTGGTCTATTTTCCTGTCATATCAACTTTTAAAATTATGAATGGAGTTTGCATCTACAACTGTGGGTTTTTGTAAGTTTGTTCTCACCTAGTTGTATTCACCTAGTTGTGTTTGCTAGGTTTGATATTCAGATCTTTGGTCCCACCTCTCAACCATCAATCAATTGCTCAAGTAGTTTTCCAGAAGTTATGTAACTCATAACTCTCAGCTCTGCTGGAAAAAAGGCTGGGGCTGCATATTCAATTATTTGTCTCGCATAGGTTGAAAAAAAGGTTCATTCTTCTTTACACGTTAGAAATGTTACTTTGAACATGTTCTATCCAAGTCGGATAGAACATATTCTTAATCCGGATAGACCTGCGTTCGAGCCTGTCGAAACGGTTGCAATTACAGGGCACATATTGTCCTCTCCTGTAGCAGCATCAGGTTCGATAGATTCTCTGGACAGCCGATGATTGTCCTTCTGGCAGTTCTCACGTTGACAAATTTAAAACTGTTTTTTTGATAAAAAAAAAACGGCACATTCCTTAGATGTTTAAATTTGTTATCTCTGTCCGTGTATGTGTCTTGAGTTGAGTTTTGATTCCTTGTGTTTCTTGATTCCTTGTGTTTCTTGATTCCGTGTGTGTCTTGAATCCGTTTGTGTCTTGATTCCGTGTGTGTCTTGAATCCGTTTGTGTCTTGATTCCTTGTGTTTCTTGATTCCGTGTGTGCCTTGATTCCTTGTGTTTCTTGACTCCGTGTGTGTCTTGATTCCGTGTGTGTCTTGATTCCGAGTGTGTCTTGATTCCGTCTGTGCCTTGGTTCCTTGTGTTTCTTGATTCCGTGTGTGTCGTGATTCCTTGTGTTTCTTGATTCCGTGTGTGTCTTGATTCCGTTTGTGTCTTGATTCCTTGTGTTTCTTGATTCCGAGTGTGTCTTGATTCCGTTTGTGTCTTGATTCCTTGTGTTTCTTGATTCCGTGTGTGTCTTGATTCCGTCTGTGCCTTGATTCCTTGTGTTTCTTGATTACGTGTGTGTCTTGATTCCGTCTGTGCCTTGATTCCTTGTGTTTCTTGATTCCGAGTGTGTCTTGGTTCCGTGTGTGTCTTGATTCCGTGTGTGCCTTGATTCCTTGTGTTTCTTGATTCCGTGTGTGTCTTGATTCCGTTTGTGTCTTGATTCCTTGTGTTTCTTGATTCCGTGTGTGCCTTGATTCCTTGTGTTTCTTGATTCCGTGTGTGTCTTGATTCTGTGTGTTTCTTGATTCCGTGTGTGTCTTGATTCCGTGTGTGTCTTGATTCCGTGTGTGTCTTGATTCCGTGTGTGTCCTGATTCCTTGTGTTTCTTGATTCCGTGTGTGTCTTGATTCCGTGTGTGTCTTGATTCCGTGTGTGTCCTGATTCCTTGTGTTTCTTGATTCCTTGTGTTTCTTGATTCCGTGTGTGTCTTGATTCCGTCTGTGCCTTGATTCCTTGTGTTTCTTGATTCCGTGAGTGTCTTGATTCCTTGTGTGTCTTGATTCCGTCTGTGCCTTGATTCCTTGTGTTTCTTGATTCCGTGTGTGTCTTGATTCCGTTTGTGTCTTGATTCCTTGTGTTTCTTGATTCCGTGTGTGTCTTGATTCCGTTTGTGTCTTGATTCCTTGTGTCTCTTGATTCCGTGTGTGCCTTGATTCCTTGTGTTTCTTGATTCCGTGTGTGTCTTGATTCCGTGTGTTTCTTGATTCCGTGTGTGTCTTGATTCCGTGTGTGTCTTGATTCCGTGTGTGTCTTGATTCCGTGTGTGTCCTGATTCCTTGTGTTTCTTGATTCCTTGTGTTTCTTGATTCCGTGTTTGTCTTGATTCCGTCTGTGCCTTGATTCCTTATGTGTCTTGATTTCGTGTGTGTCTCCTGAGTGTGTCTTGTTTCCGCGTGTGTCTTGATTCCGTATGTTCCCGTGTCCGTCAGAGTCTTAGGTTAGTCTTAGGTTAGGTTAGGTTAGGTTAGTTAGTGTCCGTGTCAGTGTCTATGTCATTGTCCCTGGGGTTTTGAGTCCAGGATGCCATTTGTGTCCCCTCAAATTGCCTCCCTTATCTCCACCTTGGGATCGTGTCAGTGTCCATGTGTGTCTTGATTCTGTGTGTGTCTTGAGTCCGTGTGTATCTTGAGTCCGTGTGTGTCTTGATTCTGTGAGTGTCTTGAGTCCGTGTGTGTCTTGATTCTGTGTGTGTCTTGAGTCCGTGTGTGTCTTGAGTACGTGTATTGATTCCGTGTGTCCGTGTCCGTTAGAGTCTATGAGTGTCCGTATCCGTGTCCGTGTCATTATCCCTGGGGTATTGAGTCCAGGATGCCATTTGTGTCCCCTCAAATTGCCTCCCTTGTCTCCACCTTGGGATCGTGTCAGTGTCCATGTGTGTCTTGATTCCGCGTGTGTCTTGAGTCCGTGTGTGTCTTGAGTCCGTGTGTGTCTTGAGTCCGCGTGTGTCTTGAGTCCGTGTGTGTCTTGATTCCGCGTGTGTCTTGAGTCCGCGTGTGTCTTGATTCCGTGTGTGTCTTGAGTCCGCGTGTGTCTTGAGTCCGTGTGTGTCTTGAGTCCGCGTGTGTCTTGAGTCCGTGTGTGTCTTGATTCCGCGTGTGTCTTGAGTCCTGTGTGTTCGGGTGTCTTTGGGGTTTTGGGTCCAGGAAGCTATTTGTGTCGACCCAAATTGCCTCCCTTCTCCCCACCTGAAATCCAGGTGAATTGAAAGACCTGCCCGAGGTCAGTGGATCCAGGTATCCGTCCGTGGGCCCCCGGATTTCAACCCTTCCCCACATTCCAGGGGGTCGGTCAATCAATCTTCAGCTATCCAGAGAATCTATCGAAACTGATGCTCCTACAGGAGGGGACACACAGATAAATCTGTGCCCTGTACTTGCAACCGTTCCGACAGGCTCGAACGCAGGTCTATCCGGATTAAGAACATGTTCTATCCGACTAGGCCACGCTGGAGTTGCCTTCTGAATCAAATTTTGCACTTGTATTTATATCTCGTAGTAAGGTTAGTTAGTGTCTATTTATCAACATTTGCAATGATTGACGTGTGAAGTTGTGAGTTTGTGTTGACAGATAGAAATTCATAACAGCTTATTCGATGAGGTTGCAGTCCAGTGAGGCAGTTTCATGAATGAATATTGGAGAATTTAGGCAAACTGACGTGTGTGTGTGTGTGTGTGTGTGTGTGTGCGTGTGTGTGTGTGTGTGTGTGTGTGTGTGTGTGTGTGTGTGTTTAAAGGTATGTATTATTTAATATTTAGTGTGGTGTGTGTGTGTGTGTCCAAATGAGTTTGTGAATGGTAAACAAGCAATCCAATACCTAATATGTGCTAATCTAGGCCTCGTTTTGTATACATATATATATATGTGTTTACTAGGGAATGAAAATCCGGTTTGTTTTATTCTAAGTTTTTTCAACAATAAATAGTACATACGCGAACGAACGGTTCGGCTGGGTAAGTATAGCGTTGTGGCGGCCATTTTCTCTGTTAGGCGGGGGTTGGGGGAAGGGGGGGGGTTGGTCTCTGGTAATTGTAGTATAGGGGTAGTTATATTTGGGCCTCGGTTGGGGGGTAGGGTGTTGGTAGGGGGGTGGGGGCCCAGGGAGCAGCAGAGGGGGGACCTGAGGGAGAGGCATGGAGTTGCTAGTTAATCATTAAGATATTAATTTGTGGAGATAGGTTATATAAGGAAAGATGTTTAGGAAGGAATAAGAAAAGTGTTTGGAACTGATGAAAGTATATGAGTTATAGTGACTCATGTTAGAAGAAAGATATGTGCTTTAAAAGGTGAAGAGATTTGTAAAGGACTTTATCTGCTTAATAATATATTAATTAAAGGTAAATGACCATTGGAGATAGATATTCAACAGCATAATGAGTGGACAAGTTTTAGCAGGAAGGCCGGCACAGAGAGAGAATGGACCGATAAATAGTTAGACATTTTTTCTCGAATGGTATACTCTAATAATCATAGGTACATATTTCAGAGCGCGACATTCGTGCGCGCGCGCACACACACACATATACACACACACTCACACACACACACACACTCACACACACACACACACACACACACACACACACACACACACACACACACACACACACACACACACACACACACACACACACACACACACACACACACACACACACACACACACACACACATATATATATACAAACATACATACAGTCTCGACAGTCAAATTGCAGAAACTGTCACAATTATGACAAGGATCACTCATATTGGATATATACACACACAGATAAATTCACGTGGATAAGTCACTCCAATTACACGTATGTACACACTCAGACAACATATTTCAGTGAGTGTGGCCCATAGTATACATTAATACTCACACATGGCAGCCTATTCACAATTAATTGGTGTACATATTCATTCACACACATGTTTATGTGTCTCTTTCTTATAAAATACACACACACTGAAAGGAATCTTTGAGAACATTATATACCACATATGTCAGACCAATCCTGAAGTATGCCGCTCCAGCATGGAGTCCACATCTAGTCAAGCATAAGACTAAACTGGAAAAGGTTCAAAGGTTTGCCACCAGACTAGAACCCGAGCTAAGAGGTATGAGCTACGAGGAGAGACTACGGGAATTAAACCTCACTTCGTTGGAAGACAGAAGAGTTAAGGGGGACATGATCACCACATTCAAGATTCTCATGGGAATCGATAAGGTAGATGAAGGTAGGCTATTTAACACAAGGGGCACACGTACTAGGGGACACAGGTGGAAACTGAGTGCCCAAATGAGACACAGAGATATTAGAAAGAACTTTTTTAGTGTCAGAGTAGTTGACAAATGGAATGCATTAGGAAGTGATGTGGTGGAGGCTGACTCCATACACAGTTTCAAGTGTAGATATGATAGAGCCCAATAGGCTCAGGAACTAGTACTCCTGTTGATTGACGGTTGAGAGGCGGGACCAAAGAGCCAGAGCTCAACCCCCGCAAGCACAATAAGGTGAGTACAATTAGGTGAGTACACACAAACTCATTGTTAATTTTCCCTGGAACACAACCCGACAAACCGTTTAACAACCAGGTACCCATTCACTGCTTCGTGAAGATAATCGTTAAGTTAAGGATTGGTGCCTAGTCAATCCGCTCTTCCCCTGCCAGCCAGGATATGAACCCAGGCGAAATCGCTTGAGAAGCGCGAGGTGAGTGCCTTACCACTGATCCACAGGGACTGCCCAAATATGAATGCCATCAGCAGCACTAGCAGTTGGTGTTACCAGGCAGGTTACCCATCCAATTACTAACCAAATTGAAAGTTGCTTAACTTGGCTAATGGGACGAGAAGCAGTGTCCTTTAAGTGGTAGTATGGCCGTTGTTATTGTATACAAGTGGTAACCAATAACTTGTGAGTGAGTGAGTGAGTGATGATAATGGTAACTGCGGCGGAGGATACTCACACATACCAGCCAATTCTCCATTAATGATAGTTCTTATAGTCAAACAAACCAACCAAAAGTGGACTATTGCACCAACATGGAAATGTTTGGATGCCATTGATCTCGCACAAATCGCTTATAAATGCCACCCGCCGCTATTTATAAAACCTAAACAATCCTCTTCTAAGCACGAATGACTACTCTTAGGCCTTGGATTATGTTCACTTAGGCTTCATTGAGTCAATACATATAACTTCTTTGAGTCGGGGGACAGGCAGACAGGCAGTCTATATATACATGTTAGGCTTATAAAGTGGTCTCCAACACCCACCCCACAAGATTAAACTAACCCTCACTCACCAGGATGCTAGTAGCTCACTAACTCCTGGATACCTATTTACTGCAAGGTGAACAGGTGCATTGGGTGATAGGAAACGCTACCAACAATTACAGCCCTGCCTGACCGCGATTCAAACCCTGGAATCCCTTATTGAGAGTCGAGAAGGAACACATCATTCATGTTACATATATGTGTACTCACCTATTTGTGCCAGGAGGATCGAGCATTAATCTTAGAGTCTGCCTTTAAGCCGTCAGTTGTTTATAGCAATAACTCTTGGCCTATTTCCTAACTTAACCTAGCCTAACCTATACCCTACCCTAACCTATAACCTACCACAATCTAAAACCAAACCTAATATAACCTAACCTAATCTAAACCTAACCTAGCCTACACCTAAACCCAATCTACCTAACTTACCTAACTAAGCTAACCTAACCAAACCTAACCTAACTAACCTAACCTAACTAACCTAACCTAACCTAACCTAACTAACCTAACCTAACTAATCTAACCTAACCTAACTAACGTAACGTAACGTAACCTAACCTAACCTAACCAAACCTAACCTAACTAACCTAACCTAACCTAACCTAACCTAAACCTACCCTAACCTAACTTAACCAAACCTAACCTAACCAAACTTAACCTAACCTAACCTAACCTAACCAAACCTAACCTAACTAACCTATCCTAACCTAACTAACCTAACCTAAACCTAACCAAACCTAACCTAACTAACCTAACCAAACTTAACCTAACCTAACCAAACTTAACCTAACCTAACCAAACTTAACCTAACCTAACCAAACTTAACCTAACCTAACCAAACTTATCCTAACCTAGGGGCTGGTCCCAAACCTGCACACAGAAATAACATCACATGAGACCAGAAGACATGGCAGGATGTGCAGAATACCCCCGTTGAAAAACAGAGGTGCAACTGGTACTCTGAGAGAGAACTCTATCAACATCAGAGGTCCGAGACTGTTCAACACGCTTCCACTACACATAAGGGGCATAACTGGCCGACCCCTCACAGTGTTCAAGAGAGAACTGGATAAGCACCTCCAAAGGATACCTGATAAACCAGGCTGTGACTCATACGTCAGGCTGCGAGCAGCCGCGTCCAACAGCCTGGTTGATCAGTCCGGCAACCAGGAGGCCTGGTCGACGACCGGGCCGCGGGGACGCTAAGCCCCGGAAGCACCTCAAGGTAAGGTAACCTAACCTAACCTAACCAAACCTAACCTAACTAACCTAACCTAACCTAACTAACCTAACCTAAACCTAACCAAACCTAACCTAACTAACCTAACCAAACTTAACCTAACCTAACCAAACTTAACCTAACCTAACCAAACTTAACCTAACCTAACCAAACTTAACCTAACCTAACCTAACCTAACGTAACCTAACCAAACCTAACCTAACCAAACTTAACCTAACCTAACCTAACCTAACCTAACCAAACTTAACCTAACCTAACCTAACCAACACCCACCTCACAAGATCGAACACCTAAACTGACCCTGACTGACCCTCACCAGGATGCAACCCTACATGAAGCTCACAACTCCTGGATACCTGTTTACTGCTAGGAGAACAGAGGCATTAGGTGATAGGAAACGCTACCAATAATTTCAGTCCTGCCTGGCCGGGTTTCGATCCAGGAATCCCCGATCGTTAGTCTAGAAGGAACACATACATGTTTCATATTTCAGTGTACTCACCTATTTGTACTTGCAGGACTGAGCATCAGTTTTTGAACGCTGACAATATAGCCGCCGGTTGTTTAAAGCAATGACTTCTGGTCTATTTTCCTGTCATATCAACTTTTAAAATTATGAATGGAGTTTGCATCTACAACTGTGGGTTTTTGTAAGTTTGTTCTCACCTAGTTGTATTCACCTAGTTGTGTTTGCTAGGTTTGATATTCAGATCTTTGGTCCCACCTCTCAACCATCAATCAATTGCTCAAGTAGTTTTCCAGAAGTTATGTAACTCATAACTCTCAGCTCTGCTGGAAAAAAGGCTGGGGCTGCATATTCAATTATTTGTCTCGCATAGGTTGAAAAAAAGGTTCATTCTTCTTTACACGTTAGAAATGTTACTTTGAACATGTTCTATCCAAGTCGGATAGAACATATTCTTAATCCGGATAGACCTGCGTTCGAGCCTGTCGAAACGGTTGCAATTACAGGGCACATATTGTCCTCTCCTGTAGCAGCATCAGGTTCGATAGATTCTCTGGACAGCCGATGATTGACCTTCTGGCAGTTCTCACGTTGACAAATTTAAAACTGTTTTTTTGATAAAAAAAAACGGCACATTCCTTAGATGTTTAAATTTGTTATCTCTGTCCGTGTATGTGTCTTGAGTTGAGTTTTGATTCCTTGTGTTTCTTGATTCCTTGTGTTTCTTGATTCCGTGTGTCTTGAATCCGTTTGTGTCTTGATTCCTTGTGTTTCTTGATTCCTTGTGTTTCTTGATTCCTTGTGTTTCTTGATTCCGTGTGTGTCTTGAATCCGTTTGTGTCTTGATTCCGTGTGTGTCTTGAATCCGTTTGTGTCTTGATTCCTTGTGTTTCTTGATTCCGTGTGTGCCTTGATTCCTTGTGTTTCTTGACTCCGTGTGTGTCTTGATTCCGTGTGTGTCTTGATTCCGAGTGTGTCTTGATTCCGTCTGTGCCTTGGTTCCTTGTGTTTCTTGATTCCGTGTGTGTCGTGATTCCTTGTGTTTCTTGATTCCGTGTGTGTCTTGATTCCGTTTGTGTCTTGATTCCTTGTGTTTCTTGATTCCGAGTGTGTCTTGATTCCGTTTGTGTCTTGATTCCTTGTGTTTCTTGATTCCGTGTGTGTCTTGATTCCGTCTGTGCCTTGATTCCTTGTGTTTCTTGATTACGTGTGTGTCTTGATTCCGTCTGTGCCTTGATTCCTTGTGTTTCTTGATTCCGAGTGTGTCTTGGTTCCGTGTGTGTCTTGATTCCGTGTGTGCCTTGATTCCTTGTGTTTCTTGATTCCGTGTGTGTCTTGATTCCGTTTGTGTCTTGATTCCTTGTGTTTCTTGATTCCGTGTGTGCCTTGATTCCTTGTGTTTCTTGATTCCGTGTGTGTCTTGATTCTGTGTGTTTCTTGATTCCGTGTGTGTCTTGATTCCGTGTGTGTCTTGATTCCGTGTGTGTCTTGATTCCGTGTGTGTCTTGATTCCTTGTGTTTCTTGATTCCGTGTGTGTCTTGATTCCGTGTGTGTCTTGATTCCGTGTGTGTCCTGATTCCTTGTGTTTCTTGATTCCTTGTGTTTCTTGATTCCGTGTGTGTCTTGATTCCGTCTGTGCCTTGATTCCTTGTGTTTCTTGATTCCGTGAGTGTCTTGATTCCTTGTGTGTCTTGATTCCGTCTGTGCCTTGATTCCTTGTGTTTCTTGATTCCGTGAGTGTCTTGATTCCGTTTGTGTCTTGATTCCTTGTGTTTCTTGATTCCGTGTGTGTCTTGATTCCGTTTGTGTCTTGATTCCTTGTGTTTCTTGATTCCGTGTGTGTCTTGATTCCGTCTGTGCCTTGATTCCTTGTGTTTCTTGATTCCGAGTGTGTCTTGGTTCCGTGTGTGTCTTGATTCCGTGTGTGCCTTGATTCCTTGTGTTTCTTGATTCCGTGTGTGTCTTGATTCCGTTTGTGTCTTGATTCCTTGTGTTTCTTGATTCCGTGTGTGCCTTGATTCCTTGTGTTTCTTGATTCCGTGTGTGTCTTGATTCTGTGTGTTTCTTGATTCCGTGTGTGTCTTGATTCCGTGTGTGTCTTGATTCCGTGTGTGTCTTGATTCCGTGTGTGTCCTGATTCCTTGTGTTTCTTGATTCCGTGTGTGTCTTGATTCCGTGTGTGTCTTGATTCCGTGTGTGTCCTGATTCCTTGTGTTTCTTGATTCCTTGTGTTTCTTGATTCCGTGTGTGTCTTGATTCCGTCTGTGCCTTGATTCCTTGTGTTTCTTGATTCCGTGAGTGTCTTGATTCCTTGTGTGTCTTGATTCCGTCTGTGCCTTGATTCCTTGTGTTTCTTGATTCCGTGTGTGTCTTGATTCCGTTTGTGTCTTGATTCCTTGTGTTTCTTGATTCCGTGTGTGTCTTGATTCCGTTTGTGTCTTGATTCCTTGTGTCTCTTGATTCCGTGTGTGCCTTGATTCCTTGTGTTTCTTGATTCCGTGTGTGTCTTGATTCCGTGTGTTTCTTGATTCCGTGTGTGTCTTGATTCCGTGTGTGTCTTGATTCCGTGTGTGTCTTGATTCCGTGTGTGTCCTGATTCCTTGTGTTTCTTGATTCCTTGTGTTTCTTGATTCCGTGTTTGTCTTGATTCCGTCTGTGCCTTGATTCCTTATGTGTCTTGATTTCGTGTGTGTCTCCTGAGTGTGTCTTGTTTCCGCGTGTGTCTTGATTCCGTATGTTCCCGTGTCCGTCAGAGTCTTAGGTTAGTCTTAGGTTAGGTTAGGTTAGGTTAGTTAGTGTCCGTGTCAGTGTCTATGTCATTGTCCCTGGGGTTTTGAGTCCAGGATGCCATTTGTGTCCCCTCAAATTGCCTCCCTTATCTCCACCTTGGAATCGTGTCAGTGTCCATGTGTGTCTTGATTCTGTGTGTGTCTTGAGTCCGTGTGTATCTTGAGTCCGTGTGTGTCTTGATTCTGTGAGTGTCTTGAGTCCGTGTGTGTCTTGATTCTGTGTGTGTCTTGAGTCCGTGTGTGTCTTGAGTACGTGTATTGATTCCGTGTGTCCGTGTCCGTTAGAGTCTATGAGTGTCCGTATCCGTGTCCGTGTCATTATCCCTGGGGTATTGAGTCCAGGATGCCATTTGTGTCCCCTCAAATTGCCTCCCTTGTCTCCACCTTGGGATCGTGTCAGTGTCCATGTGTGTCTTGATTCCGCGTGTGTCTTGAGTCCGTGTGTGTCTTGAGTCCGTGTGTGTCTTGAGTCCGCGTGTGTCTTGAGTCCGTGTGTGTCTTGATTCCGCGTGTGTCTTGAGTCCGCGTGTGTCTTGATTCCGTGTGTGTCTTGAGTCCGCGTGTGTCTTGAGTCCGTGTGTGTCTTGAGTCCGCGTGTGTCTTGAGTCCGTGTGTGTCTTGATTCCGCGTGTGTCTTGAGTCCTGTGTGTTCGGGTGTCTTTGGGGTTTTGGGTCCAGGAAGCTATTTGTGTCGACCCAAATTGCCTCCCTTCTCCCCACCTGAAATCCAGGTGAATTGAAAGACCTGCCCGAGGTCAGTGGATCCAGGTATCCGTCCGTGGGCCCCCGGATTTCAACCCTTCCCCACATTCCAGGGGGTCGGTCAATCAATCTTCAGCTATCCAGAGAATCTATCGAAACTGATGCTCCTACAGGAGGGGACACACAGATAAATCTGTGCCCTGTACTTGCAACCGTTCCGACAGGCTCGAACGCAGGTCTATCCGGATTAAGAACATGTTCTATCCGACTAGGCCACGCTGGAGTTGCCTTCTGAATCAAATTTTGCACTTGTATTTATATCTCGTAGTAAGGTTAGTTAGTGTCTATTTATCAACATTTGCAATGATTGACGTGTGAAGTTGTGAGTTTGTGTTGACAGATAGAAATTCATAACAGCTTATTCGATGAGGTTGCAGTCCAGTGAGGCAGTTTCATGAATGAATATTGGAGAATTTAGGCAAACTGACGTGTGTGTGTGTGTGTGTGTGTGTGTGTGTGTGTGTGTGTGTGTGTGTGTGTGTGTGTGTGTGTGTGTGTGTGTGTGTGTGTGTGTGTGTGTGTGTGTTTTAAAGGTATGTATTATTTAATATTTAGTGTGGTGTGTGTGTGTGTGTCCAAATGAGTTTGTGAATGGTAAACAAGCAATCCAATACCTAATATGTGCTAATCTAGGCCTCGTTTTGTATACATATATATATATGTGTTTACTAGGGAATGAAAATCCGGTTTGTTTTATTCTAAGTTTTTTCAACAATAAATAGTACATACGCGAACGAACGGTTCGGCTGGGTAAGTATAGCGTTGTGGCGGCCATTTTCTCTGTTAGGCGGGGGTTGGGGGAAGGGGGGGGGTTGGTCTCTGGTAATTGTGGTATAGGGGTAGTTATATTTGGGCCTCGGTTGGGGGGTAGGGTGTTGGTAGGGGGGTGGGGGCCCAGGGAGCAGCAGAGGGGGGACCTGAGGGAGAGGCATGGAGTTGTTAGTTAATCATTAAGATATTAATTTGTGGAGATAGGTTATATAAGGAAAGATGTTTAGGAAGGAATAAGAAAAGTGTTTGGAACTGATGAAAGTATATGAGTTATAGTGATTCATGTTAGAAGAAAGATATGTGCTTTAAAAGGTGAAGAGATTTGTAAAGGACTTTATCTGCTTAATAATATATTAATTAACGGTAAATGACCATTCGAGATAGATATTCAACAGCATAATGAGTGGACAAGTTTTAGCAGGAAGGCCGGCACAGAGAGAGAATGGACCGATAAATAGTTAGACATTTTTTCTCGAATGGTATACTCTAATAATCATAGGTACATATTTCAGAGCGCGACATTCGTGCGCGCGCGCACACACACACATATACACACACACTCACACACACACACACACACACACACACACACACACACACACACACACACACACACACACACACACACACACACACACACACACACACACACACACACACACACATATATATACAAACACACATACAGTCTCGACAGTCAAATTGCAGAAACTGTCACAATTATGACAAGGATCACTCATATTGGATATATACACACACAGATAAATTCACGTGGATAAGTCACTCCAATTACACGTATGTACACACACAGACAACATATTTCAGTGAGTGTGGCCCATAGTATACATTAATACTCACACATGGCAGCCCATTCACAATTAATTGGTGTACATATTCATTCACACACATGTTTATGTGTCTCTTTCTTATAAAATACACACACACTGAAAGGAATCTTTGAGAACATTATATACCACATATGTCAGACCAATCCTGAAGTATGCCGCTCCAGCATGGAGTCCACATCTAGTCAAGCATAAGACTAAACTGGAAAAGGTTCAAAGGTTTGCCACCAGACTAGAACCCGAGCTAAGAGGTATGAGCTACGAGGAGAGACTACGGGAATTAAACCTCACTTCGTTGGAAGACAGAAGAGTTAAGGGGGACATGATCACCACATTCAAGATTCTCATGGGAATCGATAAGGTAGATGAAGGTAGGCTATTTAACACAAGGGGCACACGTACTAGGGGACACAGGTGGAAACTGAGTGCCCAAATGAGACACAGAGATATTAGAAAGAACTTTTTTAGTGTCAGAGTAGTTGACAAATGGAATGCATTAGGAAGTGATGTGGTGGAGGCTGACTCCATACACAGTTTCAAGTGTAGATATGATAGAGCCCAATAGGCTCAGGAACTAGTACTCCTGTTGATTGACGGTTGAGAGGCGGGACCAAAGAGCCAGAGCTCAACCCCCGCAAGCACAATAAGGTGAGTACAATTAGGTGAGTACACACAAACTCATTGTTAATTTTCCCTGGAACACAACCCGACAAACCGTTTAACAACCAGGTACCCATTCACTGCTTCGTGAAGATAATCGTTAAGTTAAGGATTGGTGCCTAGTCAATCCGCTCTTCCCCTGCCAGCCAGGATATGAACCCAGGCGAAATCGCTTGAGAAGCGCGAGGTGAGTGCCTTACCACTGATCCACAGGGACTGCCCAAATATGAATGCCATCAGCAGCACTAGCAGTTGGTGTTACCAGGCAGGTTACCCATCCAATTACTAACCAAATTGAAAGTTGCTTAACTTGGCTAATGGGACGAGAAGCAGTGTCCTTTAAGTGGTAGTATGGCCGTTGTTATTGTATACAAGTGGTAACCAATAACTTGTGAGTGAGTGAGTGAGTGATGATAATGGTAA
Source organism: Procambarus clarkii (assembly GCF_040958095.1). Taxonomy (NCBI): domain Eukaryota; kingdom Metazoa; phylum Arthropoda; class Malacostraca; order Decapoda; family Cambaridae; genus Procambarus; species Procambarus clarkii. The sequence goes on along the minus strand of NW_027189850.1, from coordinate 15,365 downwards.
CTGCGGCGGAGGATACTCACACATACCAGCCAATTCTCCATTAATGATAGTTCTTATAGTCAAACAAACCAACCAAAAGTGGACTATTGCACCAACATGGAAATGTTTGGATGCCATTGATCTCGCACAAATCGCTTATAAATGCCACGCGCCGCTATTTATAAAACCTAAACAATCCTCTTCTAAGCACGAATGACTACTCTTAGGCCTTGGATTATGTTCACTTAGGCTTCATTGAGTCAATACATATAACTTCTTTGAGTCGGGGGACAGGCAGACAGGCAGTCTATATATACATGTTAGGCTTATAAAGTGGTCTCCAACACCCACCCCACAAGATTAAACTAACCCTCACTCACCAGGATGCTAGTAGCTCACTAACTCCTGGATACCTATTTACTGCAAGGTGAACAGGTGCATTGGGTGATAGGAAACGCTACCAACAATTACAGCCCTGCCTGACCGCGATTCAAACCCTGGAATCCCTTATTGAGAGTCGAGAAGGAACACATCATTCATGTTACATATATGTGTACTCACCTATTTGTGCCAGGAGGATCGAGCATTAATCTTAGAGTCTGCCTTTAAGCCGTCAGTTGTTTATAGCAATAACTCTTGGCCTATTTCCTAACTTAACCTAGCCTAACCTATACCCTACCCTAACCTATAACCTACCACAATCTAAAACCAAACCTAATATAACCTAACCTAATCTAAACCTAACCTAGCCTACACCTAAACCCAATCTACCTAACTTACCTAACTAAGCTAACCTAACCAAACCTAACCTAACTAACCTAACCTAACTAACCTAACCTAACCTAACCTAACTAACCTAACCTAACTAATCTAACCTAACCTAACTAACGTAACGTAACGTAACCTAACCTAACCTAACCAAACCTAACCTAACTAACCTAACCTAACCTAACCTAACCTAAACCTACCCTAACCTAACTTAACCAAACCTAACCTAACCAAACTTAACCTAACCTAACCTAACCTAACCAAACCTAACCTAACTAACCTAACCTAACCTAACTAACCTAACCTAAACCTAACCAAACCTAACCTAACTAACCTAACCAAACTTAACCTAACCTAACCAAACTTAACCTAACCTAACCAAACTTAACCTAACCTAACCAAACTTAACCTAACCTAACCAAACTTATCCTAACCTAGGGGCTGGTCCCAAACCTGCACACAGAAATAACATCACATGAGACCAGAAGACATGGCAGGATGTGCAGAATACCCCCGTTGAAAAACAGAGGTGCAACTGGTACTCTGAGAGAGAACTCTATCAACATCAGAGGTCCGAGACTGTTCAACACGCTTCCACTACACATAAGGGGCATAACTGGCCGACCCCTCACAGTGTTCAAGAGAGAACTGGATAAGCACCTCCAAAGGATACCTGATAAACCAGGCTGTGACTCATACGTCAGGCTGCGAGCAGCCGCGTCCAACAGCCTGGTTGATCAGTCCGGCAACCAGGAGGCCTGGTCGACGACCGGGCCGCGGGGACGCTAAGCCCCGGAAGCACCTCAAGGTAAGGTAACCTAACCTAACCTAACCAAACCTAACCTAACTAACCTAACCTAACCTAACTAACCTAACCTAAACCTAACCAAACCTAACCTAACTAACCTAACCAAACTTAACCTAACCTAACCAAACTTAACCTAACCTAACCAAACTTAACCTAACCTAACCAAACTTAACCTAACCTAACCTAACCTAACGTAACCTAACCAAACCTAACCTAACCAAACTTAACCTAACCTAACCTAACCTAACCTAACCAAACTTAACCTAACCTAACCTAACCAACACCCACCTCACAAGATCGAACACCTCAACTGACCCTGACTGACCCTCACCAGGATGCAACCCTACATGAAGCTCACAACTCCTGGATACCTGTTTACTGCTAGGAGAACAGAGGCATTAGGTGATAGGAAACGCTACCAATAATTTCAGTCCTGCCTGGCCGGGTTTCGATCCAGGAATCCCCGATCGTTAGTCTAGAAGGAACACATACATGTTTCATATTTCAGTGTACTCACCTATTTGTACTTGCAGGACTGAGCATCAGTTTTTGAACGCTGACAATATAGCCGCCGGTTGTTTAAAGCAATGACTCCTGGTCTATTTTCCTGTCATATCAACTTTTAAAATTATGAATGGAGTTTGCATCTACAACTGTGGGTTTTTGTAAGTTTGTTCTCACCTAGTTGTATTCACCTAGTTGTGTTTGCTAGGTTTGATATTCAGATCTTTGGTCCCACCTCTCAACCATCAATCAATTGCTCAAGTAGTTTTCCAGAAGTTATGTAACTCATAACTCTCAGCTCTGCTGGAAAAAAGGCTGGGGCTGCATATTCAATTATTTGTCTCGCATAGGTTGAAAAAAAGGTTCATTCTTCTTTACACGTTAGAAATGTTACTTTGAACATGTTCTATCCAAGTCAGATAGAACATATTCTTAATCCGGATAGACCTGCGTTCGAGCCTGTCGAAACGGTTGCAATTAAGGGCACATATTGTCCTCTCCTGTAGCAGCATCAGGTTCGATAGATTCTCTGGACAGCCGATGATTGACCTTCTGGCAGTTCTCACGTTGACAAATTTAAAACTGTTTTTTTCATAAAAAAAAACGGCACATTCCTTAGATGTTTAAATTTGTTATCTCTGTCCGTGTATGTGTCTTGAGTTGAGTTTTGATTCCTTGTGTTTCTTGATTCCTTGTGTTTCTTGATTCCGTGTGTGTCTTGAATCCGTTTGTGTCTTGATTCCGTGTGTGTCTTGAATCCGTTTGTGTCTTGATTCCTTGTGTTTCTTGATTCCGTGTGTGCCTTGATTCCTTGTGTTTCTTGACTCCGTGTGTGTCTTGATTCCGTGTGTGTCTTGATTCCGAGTGTGTCTTGATTCCGTCTGTGCCTTGGTTCCTTGTGTTTCTTGATTCCGTGTGTGTCGTGATTCCTTGTGTTTCTTGATTCCGTGTGTGTCTTGATTCCGTTTGTGTCTTGATTCCTTGTGTTTCTTGATTCCGAGTGTGTCTTGATTCCGTTTGTGTCTTGATTCCTTGTGTTTCTTGATTCCGTGTGTCTTGATTCCGTCTGTGCCTTGATTCCTTGTGTTTCTTGATTACGTGTGTGTCTTGATTCCGTCTGTGCCTTGATTCCTTGTGTTTCTTGATTCCGAGTGTGTCTTGGTTCCGTGTGTGTCTTGATTCCGTGTGTGCCTTGATTCCTTGTGTTTCTTGATTCCGTGTGTGTCTTGATTCCGTTTGTGTCTTGATTCCTTGTGTTTCTTGATTCCGTGTGTGCCTTGATTCCTTGTGTTTCTTGATTCCGTGTGTGTCTTGATTCTGTGTGTTTCTTGATTCCGTGTGTGTCTTGATTCCGTGTGTGTCTTGATTCCGTGTGTGTCTTGATTCCGTGTGTGTCCTGATTCCTTGTGTTTCTTGATTCCGTGTGTGTCTTGATTCCGTGTGTGTCTTGATTCCGTGTGTGTCTTGATTCCTTGTGTTTCTTGATTCCTTGTGTTTCTTGATTCCGTGTGTGTCTTGATTCCGTCTGTGCCTTGATTCCTTGTGTTTCTTGATTCCGTGAGTGTCTTGATTCCTTGTGTGTCTTGATTCCGTCTGTGCCTTGATTCCTTGTGTTTCTTGATTCCGTGTGTGTCTTGATTCCGTTTGTGTCTTGATTCCTTGTGTTTCTTGATTCCGTGTGTGTCTTGATTCCGTTTGTGTCTTGATTCCTTGTGTCTCTTGATTCCGTGTGTGCCTTGATTCCTTGTGTTTCTTGATTCCGTGTGTGTCTTGATTCCGTGTGTTTCTTGATTCCGTGTGTGTCTTGATTCCGTGTGTGTCTTGATTCCGTGTGTGTCTTGATTCCGTGTGTGTCCTGATTCCTTGTGTTTCTTGATTCCTTGTGTTTCTTGATTCCGTGTTTGTCTTGATTCCGTCTGTGCCTTGATTCCTTATGTGTCTTGATTTCGTGTGTGTCTCCTGAGTGTGTCTTGTTTCCGCGTGTGTCTTGATTCCGTATGTTCCCGTGTCCGTCAGAGTCTTAGGTTAGTCTTAGGTTAGGTTAGGTTAGGTTAGTTAGTGTCCGTGTCAGTGTCTATGTCATTGTCCCTGGGGTTTTGAGTCCAGGATGCCATTTGTGTCCCCTCAAATTGCCTCCCTTATCTCCACCTTGGGATCGTGTCAGTGTCCATGTGTGTCTTGATTCTGTGTGTGTCTTGAGTCCGTGTGTATCTTGAGTCCGTGTGTGTCTTGATTCTGTGAGTGTCTTGAGTCCGTGTGTGTCTTGATTCTGTGTGTGTCTTGAGTCCGTGTGTGTCTTGAGTACGTGTATTGATTCCGTGTGTCCGTGTCCGTTAGAGTCTATGAGTGTCCGTATCCGTGTCCGTGTCATTATCCCTGGGGTATTGAGTCCAGGATGCCATTTGTGTCCCCTCAAATTGCCTCCCTTGTCTCCACCTTGGGATCGTGTCAGTGTCCATGTGTGTCTTGATTCCGCGTGTGTCTTGAGTCCGTGTGTGTCTTGAGTCCGTGTGTGTCTTGAGTCCGCGTGTGTCTTGAGTCCGTGTGTGTCTTGATTCCGCGTGTGTCTTGAGTCCGCGTGTGTCTTGATTCCGTGTGTGTCTTGAGTCCGCGTGTGTCTTGAGTCCGTGTGTGTCTTGAGTCCGCGTGTGTCTTGAGTCCGTGTGTGTCTTGATTCCGCGTGTGTCTTGAGTCCTGTGTGTTCGGGTGTCTTTGGGGTTTTGGGTCCAGGAAGCTATTTGTGTCGACCCAAATTGCCTCCCTTCTCCCCACCTGAAATCCAGGTGAATTGAAAGACCTGCCCGAGGTCAGTGGATCCAGGTATCCGTCCGTGGGCCCCCGGATTTCAACCCTTCCCCACATTCCAGGGGGTCGGTCAATCAATCTTCAGCTATCCAGAGAATCTATCGAAACTGATGCTCCTACAGGAGGGGACACACAGATAAATCTGTGCCCTGTACTTGCAACCGTTCCGACAGGCTCGAACGCAGGTCTATCCGGATTAAGAACATGTTCTATCCGACTAGGCCACGCTGGAGTTGCCTTCTGAATCAAATTTTGCACTTGTATTTATATCTCGTAGTAAGGTTAGTTAGTGTCTATTTATCAACATTTGCAATGATTGACGTGTGAAGTTGTGAGTTTGTGTTGACAGATAGAAATTCATAACAGCTTATTCGATGAGGTTGCAGTCCAGTGAGGCAGTTTCATGAATGAATATTGGAGAATTTAGGCAAACTGACGTGTGTGTGTGTGTGTGTGTGTGTTTAAAGGTATGTATTATTTAATATTTAGTGTGGTGTGTGTGTGTGTGTCCAAATGAGTTTGTGAATGGTAAACAAGCAATCCAATACCTAATATGTGCTAATCTAAGCCTCGTTTTGTATACATATATATATATGTGTTTACTAGGGAATGAAAATCCGGTTTGTTTTATTCTAAGTTTTTTCAACAATAAATAGTACATACGCGAACGAACGGTTCGGCTGGGTAAGTATAGCGTTGTGGCGGCCATTTTCTCTGTTAGGCGGGGGTTGGGGGAAGGGGGGGGGTTGGTCTCTGGTAATTGTGGTATAGGGGTAGTTATATTTGGGCCTCGGTTGGGGGGTAGGGTGTTGGTAGGGGGGTGGGGGCCCAGGGAGCAGCAGAGGGGGGACCTGAGGGAGAGGCATGGAGTTGTTAGTTAATCATTAAGATATTAATTTGTGGAGATAGGTTATATAAGGAAAGATGTTTAGGAAGGAATAAGAAAAGTGTTTGGAACTGATGAAAGTATATGAGTTATAGTGATTCATGTTAGAAGAAAGATATGTGCTTTAAAAGGTGAAGAGATTTGTAAAGGACTTTATCTGCTTAATAATATATTAATTAACGGTAAATGACCATTGGAGATAGATATTTAACAGCATAATGAGTGGACAAGTTTTAGCAGGAAGGCCGGCACAGAGAGAGAATGGACCGATAAATAGTTAGACATTTTTTCTCGAATGGTATACTCTAATAATCATAGGTACATATTTCAGAGCGCGACATTCGTGCGCGCGCGCACACACACACATATACACACACACTCACACACACACACACACACACACACACACACACACACACACACACACACACACACACACACACACACACACACACACACACACACACACACACATATATATACAAACACACATACAGTCTCGACAGTCAAATTGCAGAAACTGTCACAATTATGACAAGGATCACTCATATTGGATATATACACACACAGATAAATTCACGTGGATAAGTCACTCCAATTACACGTATGTACACACACAGACAACATATTTCAGTGAGTGTGGCCCATAGTATACATTAATACTCACACATGGCAGCCCATTCACAATTAATTGGTGTACATATTCATTCACACACATGTTTATGTGTCTCTTTCTTATAAAATACACACACACTGAAAGGAATCTTTGAGAACATTATATACCACATATGTCAGACCAATCCTGAAGTATGCCGCTCCAGCATGGAGTCCACATCTAGTCAAGCATAAGACTAAACTGGAAAAGGTTCAAAGGTTTGCCACCAGACTAGAACCCGAGCTAAGAGGTATGAGCTACGAGGAGAGACTACGGGAATTAAACCTCACTTCGTTGGAAGACAGAAGAGTTAAGGGGGACATGATCACCACATTCAAGATTCTCATGGGAATCGATAAGGTAGATGAAGGTAGGCTATTTAACACAAGGGGCACACGTACTAGGGGACACAGGTGGAAACTGAGTGCCCAAATGAGACACAGAGATATTAGAAAGAACTTTTTTAGTGTCAGAGTAGTTGACAAATGGAATGCATTAGGAAGTGATGTGGTGGAGGCTGACTCCATACACAGTTTCAAGTGTAGATATGATAGAGCCCAATAGGCTCAGGAACTAGTACTCCTGTTGATTGACGGTTGAGAGGCGGGACCAAAGAGCCAGAGCTCAACCCCCGCAAGCACAATAAGGTGAGTACAATTAGGTGAGTACACACAAACTCATTGTTAATTTTCCCTGGAACACAACCCGACAAACCGTTTAACAACCAGGTACCCATTCACTGCTTCGTGAAGATAATCGTTAAGTTAAGGATTGGTGCCTAGTCAATCCGCTCTTCCCCTGCCAGCCAGGATATGAACCCAGGCGAAATCGCTTGAGAAGCGCGAGGTGAGTGCCTTACCACTGATCCACAGGGACTGCCCAAATATGAATGCCATCAGCAGCACTAGCAGTTGGTGTTACCAGGCAGGTTACCCATCCAATTACTAACCAAATTGAAAGTTGCTTAACTTGGCTAATGGGACGAGAAGCAGTGTCCTTTAAGTGGTAGTATGGCCGTTGTTATTGTATACAAGTGGTAACCAATAACTTGTGAGTGAGTGAGTGAGTGATGATAATGGTAACTGCGGCGGAGGATACTCACACATACCAGCCAATTCTCCATTAATGATAGTTCTTATAGTCAAACAAACCAACCAAAAGTGGACTATTGCACCAACATGGAAATGTTTGGATGCCATTGATCTCGCACAAATCGCTTATAAATGCCACCCGCCGCTATTTATAAAACCTAAACAATCCTCTTCTAAGCACGAATGACTACTCTTAGGCCTTGGATTATGTTCACTTAGGCTTCATTGAGTCAATACATATAACTTCTTTGAGTCGGGGGACAGGCAGTCTATATATACATGTTAGGCTTATAAAGTGGTCTCCAACACCCACCCCACAAGGTTAAACTAACCCTCACTCACCAGGATGCTAGTAGCTCACTAACTCCTGGATACCTATTTACTGCAAGGTGAACAGGTGCATTGGGTGATAGGAAACGCTACCAACAATTACAGCCCTGCCTGACCGCGATTCAAACCCTGGAATCCCTTATTGAGAGTCGAGAAGGAACACATCATTCATGTTACATATATGTGTACTCACCTATTTGTGCCAGGAGGATCGAGCATTAATCTTAGAGTCTGCCTTTAAGCCGTCAGTTGTTTATAGCAATAACTCTTGGCCTATTTCCTAACTTAACCTAGCCTAACCTATACCCTACCCTAACCTATAACCTACCACAATCTAAAACCAAACCTAATATAACCTAACCTAATCTAAACCTAACCTAGCCTACACCTAAACCCAATCTACCTAACTTACCTAACTAAGCTAACCTAACCAAACCTAACCTAACTAACCTAACCTAACTAACCTAACCTAACCTAACCTAACTAACCTAACCTAACTAATCTAACCTAACCTAACTAACGTAACGTAACGTAACCTAACCTAACCTAACCAAACCTAACCTAACTAACCTAACCTAACCTAACCTATCCTAACTTAACTAACCTAACCAAAACCTAACCAAACGTAACCTAACTAACCTAACCTAACCTAACCTAACCTAAACCTAACCTAACTTAACCAAACCTAACCTAACCAAACTTAACCTAACCTAACCTAACCTAACCAAACCTAACCTAACTAACCTAACCTAACCTAACTAACCTAACCTAAACCTAACCAAACCTAACCTAACTAACCTAACCAAACTTAACCTAACCTAACCAAACTTAACCTAACCTAACCAAACTTAACCTAACCTAACCAAACTTAACCTAACCTAACCAAACTTACCCTAACCTAGGGGCTGGTCCCAAACCTGCACACAGAAATAACATCACATGAGACCAGAAGACATGGCAGGATGTGCAGAATACCCCCGTTGAAAAACAGAGGTGCAACTGGTACTCTGAGAGAGAACTCTATCAACATCAGAGGTCCGAGACTGTTCAACACGCTTCCACTACACATAAGGGGCATAACTAGCCGACCCCTCACAGTGTTCAAGAGAGAACTGGATAAGCACCTCCAAAGGATACCTGATAAACCAGGCTGTGACTCATACGTCAGGCTGCGAGCAGCCGCGTCCAACAGCCTGGTTGATCAGTCCGGCAACCAGGAGGCCTGGTCGACGACCGGGCCGCGGGGACGCTAAGGCCCGGAAGCACCTCAAGGTAAGGTAACCTAACCTAACCTAACCAAACCTAACCTAACTAACCTAACCTAACCTAACTAACCTAACCTAAACCTAACCAAACCTAACCTAACTAACCTAACCAAACTTAACCTAACCTAACCAAACTTAACCTAACCTAACCAAACTTAACCTAACCTAACCTAACCTAACCTAACCAAACCTAACCTAACCAAACTTAACCTAACCTAACCTAACCTAACCTAACCAAACTTAACCTAACCTAACCTAACCAACACCCACCTCACAAGATCGAACACCTAAACTGACCCTGACTGACCCTCACCAGGATGCAACCCTACATGAAGCTCACAACTCCTGGATACCTGTTTACTGCTAGGAGAACAGAGCCATTAGGTGATAGGAAACGCTACCAATAATTTCAGTCCTGCCTGGCCGGGTTTCGATCCAGGAATCCCCGATCGTTAGTCTAGAAGGAACACATACATGTTTCATATTTCTGTGTACTCACCTATTTGTACTTGCAGGACTGAGCATCAGTTTTTGAACGCTGACAATATAGCCGCCGGTTGTTTAAAGCAATGACTCCTGGTCTATTTTCCTGTCATATCAACTTTTAAAATTATGAATGGAGTTTGCATCTACAACTGTGGGTTTTTGTAAGTTTGTTCTCACCTAGTTGTATTCACCTAGTTGTGTTTGCTAGGTTTGATATTCAGATCTTTGGTCCCACCTCTCAACCATCAATCAATTGCTCAAGTAGTTTTCCAGAAGTTATGTAACTCATAACTCTCAGCTCTGTTGGAAAAAGGCTGGGGCTCCATATTCAATTATTTGTCTCGCATAGGTTGAAAAAAAGGTTCATTCTTCTTTACACGTTAGAAATGTTACTTTGAACATGTTCTATCCAAGTCGGATAGAACATATTCTTAATCCGGATAGACCTGCGTTCGAGCCTGTCGAAACGGTTGCAATTACAGGGCACATATTGTCCTCTCCTGTAGCAGCATCAGGTTCGATAGATTCTCTGGACAGCCGATGATTGACCTTCTGGCAGTTCTCACGTTGACAAATTTAAAACTGTTTTTTTTGATAAAAAAAAAAACGGCACATTCCTTAGATGTTTAAATTTGTTATCTCTGTCCGTGTATGTGTCTTGAGTTGAGTTTTGATTCCTTGTGTTTCTTGATTCCTTGTGTTTCTTGATTCCGTGTGTGTCTTGAATCCGTTTGTGTCTTGATTCCGTGTGTTTCTTGATTCCGTGTGTGTCTTGATTCCTTGTGTTTCTTGATTCCGTGTGTGTCTTGATTCCGTGTGTGTCTTGAATCCGTTTGTGTCTTGATTCCTTGTGTTTCTTGATTCCGTGTGTGTCTTGATTCCTTGTGTTTCTTGATTCCGTGTGTGTCTTGATTCCGTGTGTGTCTTGATTCCGTGTGTGTCTTGATTCCGTCTGTGCCTTGGTTCCTTGTGTTTCTTGATTCCGTGTGTGTCTTGATTCCTTGTGTTTCTTGATTCCGTGTGTGTCTTGATTCCGTTTGTGTCTTGATTCCTTGTGTTTCTTGATTCCGAGTGTGTCTTGATTCCGTTTGTGTCTTGATTCCTTGTGTTTCTTGATTCCGTGTGTGTCTTGATTCCGTCTGTGCCTTGATTCCTTGTGTTTCTTGATTCCGTGTGTGTCTTGATTCCTTGTGTGTCTTGATTCCGTCTGTGCCTTGATTCCTTGTGTTTCTTGATTCCGAGTGTGTCTTGGTTCCGTGTGTTTCTTGATTCCGAGTGTGTCTTGGTTCCGTGTGTGTCTTGATTCCGTGTGTGTCTTGATTCCGTGTGTGTCTTGATTCCGTCTGTGCCTTGATTCCTTGTGTTTCTTGATTCCGTGTGTGTTTTGATTCCGTTTGTGTCTTGATTCCTTGTGTTTCTTGATTCCGTGTGTGCCTTGATTCCTTGTGTTTCTTGATTCCGTGTGTGTCTTGAATCTGTGTGTTTCTTGATTCCGTGTGTGTCTTGATTCCGTCTGTGTCTTGATTCCGTGTGTGTCTTGATTCCGTGTGTGTCCTGATTCCTTGTGTTTCTTGATTCCTTGTGTTTCTTGATTCCGTGTGTGTCTTGATTCCGTGTGTGTCTTGATTCCGTGTGTGTCTTGATTCCGTGTGTGTCCTGATTCCTTGTGTTTCTTGATTCCTTGTGTTTCTTGATTCCGTGTGTGTCTTGATTCCGTCTGTGCCTTGATTCCTTGTGTTTCTTGATTCCGTGAGTGTCTTGATTCCTTGTGTGTCTTGATTCCGTCTGTGCCTTGATTCCTTGTGTTTCTTGATTCCGTGTGTGTCTTGATTCCGTTTGTGTCTTAATTCCTTGTGTTTCTTGATTCCGTGTGTGTCTTGATTCCGTTTGTGTCTTGATTCCTTGTGTCTCTTGATTCCGTGTGTGCCTTGATTCCTTGTGTTTCTTGATTCCGTGTGTTTCTTGATTCCGTGTGTTTCTTGATTCCGTGTGTGTCTTGATTCCGTGTGTGTCTTGATTCCGTGTGTGTCTTGATTCCGTGTGTGTCCTGATTCCTTCTGTTTCTTGATTCCTTGTGTTTCTTGATTCCGTGTTTGTCTTGATTCCGTCTGTGCCTTGATTCCTTATGTGTCTTGATTTCGTGTGTGTCTCCTGAGTGTGTCTTGTTTCCGCGTGTGTCTTGATTCCGTATGTTCCCGTGTCCGTCAGAGTCTTAGGTTAGTCTTAGGTTAGGTTAGGTTAGGTTAGTTAGTGTCCGTGTCAGTGTCTATGTCATTGTCCCTGGGGTTTTGAGTCCAGGATGCCATTTGTGTCCCCTCAAATTGCCTCCCTTATCTCCACCTTGGGATCGTGTCAGTGTCCATGTGTGTCTTGATTCTGTGTGTGTCTTGAGTCCGTGTGTATCTTGAGTCCGTGTGTGTCTTGATTCTGTGAGTGTCTTGAGTCCGTGTGTGTCTTGATTCTGTGTGTGTCTTGAGTCCGTGTGTGTCTTGAGTACGTGTATTGATTCCGTGTGTCCGTGTCCGTTAGAGTCTATGAGTGTCCGTATCCGTGTCCGTGTCCGTGTCATTATCCCTGGGGTATTGAGTCCAGGATGCCATTTGTGTCCCCTCAAATTGCCTCCCTTATCTCCACCTTGGGATCGTGTCAGTGTCCATGTGTGTCTTGATTCCGCGTGTGTCTTGAGTCCGTGTGTGTCTTGAGTCCGTGTGTGTCTTGAGTCCGCGTGTGTCTTGAGTCCGTGTGTGTCTTGAGTCCGCGTGTGTCTTGAGTCCGCGTGTGTCTTGATTCCGTGTGTGTCTTGAGTCCGCGTGTGTCTTGAGTCCGTGTGTGTCTTGAGTCCGCGTGTGTCTTGAGTCCGTGTGTGTCTTGATTCCGCGTGTGTCTTGAGTCCTGTGTGTTCGGGTGTCTTTGGGGTTTTGGGTCCAGGAAGCTATTTGTGTCGACCCAAATTGCCTCCCTTCTCCCCACCTGAAATCCAGGTGAATTGAAAGACCTGCCCGAGGTCAGTGGATCCAGGTATCCGTCCGTGGGCCCCCGGATTTCAACCCTTCCCCACATTCCAGGGGGTCGGTCAATCAATCTTCAGCTATCCAGAGAATCTATCGAAACTGATGCTCCTACAGGAGGGGACACACAGATAAATCTGTGCCCTGTACTTGCAACCGTTCCGACAGGCTCGAACGCAGGTCTATCCGGATTAAGAACATGTTCTATCCGACTAGGCCACGCTGGAGTTGCCTTCTGAATCAAATTTTGCACTTGTATTTATATCTCGTAGTAAGGTTAGTTAGTGTCTATTTATCAACATTTGCAATGATTGACGTGTGAAGTTGTGAGTTTGTGTTGACAGATAAAAATTCATAACAGCTTATTCGATGAGGTTGCAGTCCAGTGAGGCAGTTTCATGAATGAATATTGGAGAATTTAGGCAAACTGACGTGTGTGTGTGTGTGTGTGTGTTTAAAGGTATGTATTATTTAATATTTAGTGTGGTGTGTGTGTGTGTGTCCAAATGAGTTTGTGAATGGTAAACAAGCAATCCAATACCTAATATGTGCTAATCTAGGCCTCGTTTTGTATACATATATATATATGTGTTTACTAGGGAATGAAAATCCGGTTTGTTTTATTCTAAGTTTTTTCAACAATAAATAGTACATACGCGAACGAACGGTTCGGCTGGGTAAGTATAGCGTTGTGGCGGCCATTTTCTCTGTTAGGCGGGGGTTGGGGGAAGGGGGGGGGGTTGGTCTCTGGTAATTGTGGTATAGGGGTAGTTATATTTGGGCCTCGGTTGGGGGTAGGGTGTTGGTAGGGGGGTGGGGGCCCAGGGAGCAGCAGAGGGGGGACCTGAGGGAGAGGCATGGAGTTGTTAGTTAATCATTAAGATATTAATTTGTGGAGATAGGTTATATAAGGAAAGATGTTTAGGAAGGAATAAGAAAAGTGTTTGGAACTGATGAAAGTATATGAGTTATAGTGATTCATGTTAGAAGAAAGATATGTGCTTTAAAAGGTGAAGAGATTTGTAAAGGACTTTATCTGCTTAATAATATATTAATTAACGGTAAATGACCATTGGAGATAGATATTCAACAGCATAATGAGTGGACAAGTTTTAGCAGGAAGGCCGGCACAGAGAGAGAATGGGCCGATAAATAGTTAGACATTTTTTCTCGAATGGTATACTCTAATAATCATAGGTACATATTTCAGAGCGCGACATTCGTGCGCGCGCGCACACACACACATATACACACACACTCACCACACACACACACACACACACACACACACACACACACACACACACACACACACACACACACACACACACACACACACACACACACACACACACACACACACACACACACACACACACACATATATATACAAACACACATACAGTCTCGACAGTCAAATTGCAGAAACTGTCACAATTATGACAAGGATCACTCATATTGGATATATACACACACAGATAAATTCACGTGGATAAGTCACTCCAATTACACGTATGTACACACACAGACAACATATTTCAGTGAGTGTGGCCCATAGTATACATTAATACTCACACATGGCAGCCCATTCACAATTAATTGGTGTACATATTCATTCACACACATGTTTATGTGTCTCTTTCTTATAAAATACACACACACTGAAAGGAATCTTTGAGAACATTATATACCACATATGTCAGACCAATCCTGAAGTATGCCGCTCCAGCATGGGAGTCCACATCTAGTCAAGCATAAGACTAAACTGGAAAAGGTTCAAAGGTTTGCCACCAGACTAGAACCCGAGCTAAGAGGTATGAGCTACGAGGAGAGACTACGGGAATTAAACCTCACTTCGTTGGAAGACAGAAGAGTTAAGGGGGACATGATCACCACATTCAAGATTCTCATGGGAATCGATAAGGTAGATGAAGGTAGGCTATTTAACACAAGGGGCACACGTACTAGGGGGACACAGGCGGAAACTGAGTGCCCAAATGAGACACAGAGATATTAGAAAGAACTTTTTTAGTGTCAGAGTAGTTGACAAATGGAATGCATTAGGAAGTGATGTGGTGGAGGCTGACTCCATACACAGTTTCAAGTGTAGATATGATAGAGCCCAATAGCTCAGGAACTAGTACTCCTGTTGATTGACGGTTGAGAGGCGGGACCAAAGAGCCAGAGCTCAACCCCCGCAAGCACAATAAGGTGAGTACAATTAGGTGAGTACACACAAACTCATTGTTAATTTTCCCTGGAACACAACCCCGACAAACCGTTTAACAACCAGGTACCCATTCACTGCTTCGTGAAGATAATCGTTAAGTTAAGGATTGGTGCCTAGTCAATCCGCTCTTCCCCTGCCAGCCAGGATATGAACCCAGGCGAAATCGCTTGAGAAGCGCGAGGTGAGTGCCTTACCACTGATCCACAGGGACTGCCCAAATATGAATGCCATCAGCAGCACTAGCAGTTGGTGTTACCAGGCAGGTTACCCATCCAATTACTAACCAAATTGAAAGTTGCTTAACTTGGCTAATGGGACGAGAAGCAGTGTCCTTTAAGTGGTAGTATGGCCGTTGTTATTGTATACAAGTGGTAACCAATAACTTGTGAGTGAGTGAGTGAGTGATGATAATGGTAACTGCGGCGGAGGATACTCACACATACCAGCCAATTCTCCATTAATGATAGTTCTTATAGTCAAACAAACCAACCAAAAGTGGACTATTGCACCAACATGGAAATGTTTGGATGCCATTGATCTCGCACAAATC